>NW_027514713.1:21390000-21534247 GCF_048772815.1 Callospermophilus lateralis | reverse complement strand
GCCCAGCACGGCAGCTACAGTGATCTTGGAAGCAATGGTAGATTTATCATGTCTAGCTTGAGAGAATGTGACCAGGTCCTGATAACAGGGCAGTACTTCCTATGCCCGGTCTTTCCCTGTCTCAAGATTTCTTGTCCTCTGTCTCCTCAGTTTGATAACAGGACAATGTGATGAATTACCCCAGGAAGGTGTTTTCTGAACCAACTGAAACTGCTGCTTCTTGTAGGTCAAAAAATTTGCACACCTGTGAGTTCAATATAATATTAACACGTGACACTAGATTGAAGTGTATTCCTCTAGGGGCATTTGCATTTAGCCAAGGAATCCAAGAGACAACAGTCCAGATCAGGAAGGTGAGGTATTTGTGTACATGGAAACATTCCAAAGCTTGCCGAATCACTCTGTGCCCAACCTACATTTCCTCAACTGTGTGTTCCATACCAATACCTCTTATTGCACTGTCAACCCATGTCCACTCAAATAAACGAATGGTCCTATCTCAGCTGACTCATTGGCAATAGAGCTAGTCACTGGCCAGCACACAACCTCTCTTATCAGAAACCACACAGCATGCTTTCATATCAATGCAGTGTGTGCCCTCCCCCACCCCAACCTAGAAGCTCAGAGTAAAACAAATGTGACAAATTTAAAGGGCCAAGAGGTACAAAGAGGGGACACAATGCAGAAGGGCTAGGGGTGATAGAGCTATTTTACAATGTATAAAGAGGACTTGATTTTTTTTGCTTTTGAGGCCCAGATGAAACTGCTGTTATTACTCCTGAGTTCACAAAACATTCATGTGAAGAATGTAATTGATTCACAACCAAGTACAATGCTATCAAGGGATATTCAAGATGATTAATAACATCTCAAGTTAAACAGATGTATACATTATACATGTTGAAATTTTATTAAATTGCATTAATAGTAAAAATATTTACAATTTAATGTAAATTACATCTATGTGATTATATGTTAGCTTACAAATACAACAGAAACAGACTACTGGAATCATCATATGTTGTCTTTAAACACTACCAAAGAAATAGAATAAAATTGATTGTTTATATGTTAACATTCATTTGTTTAACAAATGTTTATTATGTACCTTCTGACTGATGGGTACATAAAGTTAACTTTCACATGGACTACTGCTGTAAATAGGGTCATTTTTATAAAGAGCTTGGAGAAAGTGCTATCAGTATCTATTTTTAAGCAGGCTCTGAGGAGTTGGAATATTTAAAACCATTCTATATTCACATTCCAAAGATAATGTACAAATTGTCTTCATTGATTAATCTGCACTCTCATAAGCCAGGGAAATGTCATTCTGTGACTTCAGTTTTCTTTAAGAGTTTAATAATGCTCTCCACTTGAGGAAGAGTTTAAGGCTGGCCTTAGAGGCAGGGGTGATGGATGTGACCCATTACCAGGTTGAATGAAAAGCCTCTTATTTAGCATGGAATAGGCCTGCAGGCTAACTGGGGGAGGAGGCTTAGCTCTATCATTTGTTATCTCGAAACTCCTGAAGCTTCAACCTTTCCTATTACCACTTAATTGAATTTAGAAAAGCATGATCTTTCTTCTTAATATTTCACTTGTTTTTAAATGTAAGATTGATTTTTGAGGGGAGGGGAGGCAGGATGGAGGTTTGAATATGTCCCTCCTCATCTGTGATTTGGTATCTATTCCACAGATGAAAACACATCTAAATGTTTTAGCCAATTTGGAAAATAAAAATGTGTTCTCATTCTTTGGAGTCAAAGCATATCTGCCTAAGTTTCTAGATTCTTGTGGTTAACCTAAAGTATGGAAACACATTTCAAAAAAAGCCAAGCTCGCATATGGATTCTAAAATTACTTTTTACTGTTTAAAATTGCATTGTATCTAGTACATTATATATTTATTGCTTTGTGGACTTTACAAAAGGACTTACAAGAATAAGGTCTGACCTACACCCACATCTTACATCCACAATAAATGTTATTGTTTTCCCTTTCTTTTCTATTTTGCTCTCATACTTTGGACATGTACTAATTAACCATGAACATCTGACCAGTCTTCTCTCCCAAAACAAAAATACTTCTCCTTCACAGAGTTTCCAAAGAGAGAGAATATAATACTTATTTGGTTCATTTGAGACCACACTGAAACTCAGTATTGCTGGTCTCTGGTCTGTTTTCTTTATCTGTGTCATGAGCACTTCAAGTTTATACTGGGTTTGTGAATTGGCTGTGACTCCTCCATCAATGGTTGAACTGATAAAATTTTACCTATTTTGCTATATTCTGCTATATCCCACTCAACAGATTTATCTTTGATAATAAATAACTATTCCCAGGGCACAATTCTGTTTTGTGCATTCTCTCTCTCTCTCTCTCTCTCTCTCTCTCTCTCTCTCTCTCTCTCTCTCCACCTGATAGTCATATCTATATAATTTTTATAACTATTGAGATTCCGCTATCTATATTATGCAGTACATATTACATACCTTGTCAGAATTTTGAGCCACTGTGGCATTCACTAAGCTGCCAGTTTGTACAGTTCATCAAACAAAAGGCAAGGTACTCAGGAAGTTTTAGCCTTAATCCATTTCAGAGTTTTTAGCCAGTTTGTTTTGTTAAATGTAGGTATCTGATATTTATATATTTCATGTGCATAAACTCTGTTGCCTTCACTGCGAAGGCACCCTTATTTCACTCTGTAGCACATAAATGGCATTGAAAACAGCCCAGTGGCCTAGCCTATTTCCTTGTCTCCCACGCCCACGCACAGAGTTGGCCAGTGTACCCCTAGAACCTGCCTGCAGAGAATCACAACCGGCAGCCTGACCTCACCGCCATTTATCTTCCACCCATTTTAGGGGTCTGAAAGAAGGAATCCCCAGGGCACGTTCTCCCCTAGCCGCTGAGTCACCCTGTTAGCTTCTCTAGTCACACAACAAGAAGCCTGTGCTCTCACAGCTGGACTCTGGGGCCAGGGCCACTCTGCCACTGTTCCCTCAGATTTTTCCATGAAGGGTTCTTGCTTGTCACCAGTCAGCAGGGACTGGACCCCAGAAACTCTAGTGATGTGGCACTCAAGGCAGAGGTTGTTTTCCCAGCCAGGACACCTCTGGAAATAAGGAAATGACACGTGCAATCGAAATCTTAAATATATTATCATCAGGGGTTTGAGGAAAGAATTCTCTTAAAAGTGTTCATAAAATAACATTTTCTACTAGCAGCAGCATTTTGTCACCAGTTGCAATAATTGACTCCTTAAATGCATGACTTTCCTTCCCAGTCATGAATAAGCCAATTCCGATTCCTAGGTACATAAATTTTCCTGCATGTCTCTTCCAAGTACCAGATTATATGTCTGTATTCTGCCGAGAGAATAGCCCTGAGAGAATCTTATCACCTTGTATTATTCCCTGAAATACTCCACCACGGGAGGCTAAAGGACACGACTCTGGATGTTGTGGATAAATCACACCACTTAAAGGTATTGTCAACGTCTGCCACTAAGTCCTATGATCAGAATTATTGGCAGGTTCTCCGATATGCACATGCTTTATTTCTTTTTTCCTGAGAAATATAAATCAAAACTCAGAAAACATTTTTTTCTTCTTTTTAACCTCACAGGTCACTGGTTATTAATTGGTCCATTTAACATGCACCCAATATTCCTGCAAACCAAGACATTGTTCCAGTTTCTGGGTAGAGTATCCAGGGGCAGATATATCACCAAAGTGGCCCAATGCTCACAAGTTCAATATGAACAGGCCTAGAGAAGAAAAATCATCTATTCTGGGAATCATGGTGGCATGAATGGAAAATCAAACTGGTAACTTATTAATGTGGTTTAAATGTTACATTACTCCAAATGACCTAAACCAGTGTTTCTCAGATTACTGTGAAATAGTGTTTTGTTGTTGTTGTTTTAAATGCCCCATCTATTGCAGATGGATATTTTTTATATATAATGAAAATCAACTACTATTTAGGGGGGATTAAAATAAACTTTAACCGCCCCCCCCAAAAAATACAATGCCATGCTCATTGTTATACTCTGTTAAGTTGCTATAAAAGTTCCTAAGCACTTATTCTCAATTTCTATGTCATCAAAAAGTAATAACACACAGTTCACTGCTTGGTGCTGGTCTATAGATTAGACTTTTGCTTAAAGTAAAAAAACTGACTGACCTAAGCCTTTTTTCCTTTGTGCTTTATATTTCCTTATGTGCTGAAGCATGTATTTTATACCCTATAATCAAACTGAGATTCAAACTTTTTCCGGGAAATCTTCCCTCAGAAGAGGAAACATAGTTCCTCTTTCATGCAGTGGCCAGTATCATCCAGCCTGGAGCTCCTATTTTCCTTTCCAGGGGTAGAATATTATTGTGGAATAAGCACAATTTTCGTATGCAGACCTGGGTTTGAATCCCAGTCTCTCGTTATGAGCTGTGTGACCAGGGACAAGTTACTTAACCACTTTGAGCTTCCTGTCCTAATCTGTAAAATAGAATGGTCATGATGACTTCCTCTCAAGAGTGTTATGGAGATTCAATGCAAAAGTGCATAGAGTACATTTAGCATGACGTAAACATGCAATGAATGGATCTATCGTTATTATAAATGGTAAACTAGGAGTTCGTTGAGGCTAGCTGTGTATGTGTGTGGGGGGGTTACCTTTTCTTTGTATGCCCAGTTCTCAGCTCTGTTCCCAGTCACGTGTCACGGATGTAAAGAGGAAGGGAAAAGGAAGGAAGGGGAGAAGAAAAGGAGAAGGAAAAGAAAAGAAAAGAAAGCAAAGCAAAGCAAAGACAATGCCCATAGTGGTAAATTGAAGGGTTTTCTCCCTTCATCGTGTTTCAGAAAATGCTTCCGTATAACTTGCAGAAATTGGAATGGATGAGACGCAAGTTCCTTGGTTAGCTGTCTAGGGATTGAAGTGGGGATCACCATCTTTCACCACACCTCTGCCCTTGGACATGCTCTCGGTGGGTGGTACCCAGCATTGCACCAGCAGGCAGAGAGGTCCTGAGGCTGTGGTATTTGGGAAGTATTTAATGATGGGGTGAGAAAAAGATCCCATAGCTCAGGCTGGGGTTGCAGCTCAGCGGTAGAGCACTTGCCTAGCACATGTGATGCACTGGGTTCCATCCTCAGCACCGCATTAAATAAATAAAATAAAGGTATTGTGTCCATCTACAACTAAAAAAAAAAAAAAAAATGGGGAAAAAAAGATTCCATAGCTCAACATCATCTAGAAAACTAGAAACTGTCCATAGCTTCAAAAGGAGACATAGTTACCAGGGTTTGTTTGTGAACAAATAGAGTGTCAGTGATTTCTAATGTGTAACTTACGGGCAGGATCATTATTCAGAAGGCTGATCTACCAGAGCCAAGCTTGCTCTGCAGACAGAGCAGCATGAGAGGCCAAGCAAGGTTATTTATCACCTGGCACTGTTCAGAATTGCTGAAGAGGAAGCAGAGTAGTATTCCTTTTTATAGATGATGTCAGTTCTTTTTCTGTGTGTTATTGGAACATGAAATTTTCTTAAAAGTTGTTAACTGGCCACAGATGCAATAGGAAATGAGGCTGGTCTTTGGCCTTTTGTGATTACAGTAATAAAACCTGTAACTGGGTATTAATGTTCAATGATTCATTTTAAGACTACAAACCTTTTCTTTACTCTTCTTTGGAAGGGAAGAATTGCCACAGGAGAAACGATGTTCTGTTCTCTTCCACAGAAGAATCATATTTGGATTTTTAAAGTCCCTAGAAATATATAACACAATGCTCTTTTTCTTACACTTAAGTAAAAAAGCTTTCCCGTGATTTTTTTTTTTAAAACTACTTAACTTGCTATGTCCTGTAAGAGAAAGATTTCAGTTTTTACTGAGGTTAAAGTAAAATATTCATCTGGTAGCAATAATCAAAGCTCTGTGCTGTGAGAATACTTAGTATGGTAATTACTTCTATGGATAGAATTGATAATGACCGCTATTCTCTGAAGTAATTCTCTTTTATTTCTAGGGATGAGTAAAAGAAAATATGTGGGTTCACCGGTGCACTAAGAAATCAGTCTTCAGACCCACGAGGTAGTCTAATTTTCATTATAGTGAATTTAGGAAGTATCTTTAGCATCCTCTAACTATGAGTTTTTAAAAATTAATTATTCAATTGGATAAATTTCTCTAACTGAAATCCAAGAGGAAGTTAAATCCTGGAAGCTGATAAATTCAAGGCCTTTATTAATAAAGGCCTTTTCCCTTATGATGCTTTGAACATTTGTAAGCATCAGAATTCTGTGTGTATCATCAGTAATGTACATTGTAATGTCTTGCCTTGCCTATCTGCACGGTTCAGCCCATTATGACAAGATAGCAGGCAGAGTCTGACATTAGAAGAATCAGACCGCCCAGGGGAAAATGAATGAAATACATTTTACAGTCCCTTGATTTCCTCCTAACTCAGTGGGGGCTTTGATTCCGGTTTTAAATTTATAAGATTTATTATCCATTCCCCTTGCAATAAAAATATGCTCATTTTTCAAGTAGTAATAATCTAATTAAGAATTGAGGAAGGAATTACTGAGACACAGCAGAATGTAGACCTTTAAGGGCTTTCAAAAAATTATCAAAACAAACAACTGGTTATTTGTTCTGGCAGGATATAAGAAAGAAAAACAATCTCTGTAGTTATCTTTCTTTGTCAGTGATAAACAAAAATGGAGATGAGAACCAACCCTGACACCTACACACCATTGGTAGTGAGTGGTTTGTTTTATGAAAACCTTAGCACAACTTGGCTCTGTATTGAAACTATGATGAGCCCCAGATGTGTTTCTTAAGTTGTTTAAGAAAGCAATGTCCAAGGTTTAACAGCACCTTGCAATTTGTAAATGATATCTGGAGACACCCAGATCACTCCCTCTGGATGTCCCAGTGACCCTCTCCTGACCTTTGGTCCAGATTTAAACCTTCAAAAATGAGACAAAATCAAGGTGATTTCTCCTGGTTCATTAGAAGACCCAAACTACTCTCTCTTTCTTCATTGCCTTCTACCCCTCTGAGGGCTGTCCCTGGCTCATTCATTGCCCCAGTCAGCGGAAGTGCCACCATAAAGAGCGCACGTTCACGCATTTGGTTCTTTTGCAAGCTCTGCTGGCAAGGTCCGGGAGAACAGTGAGGCTGCATGTTTTGTGTTTCTCTCCAGGACTGACTGCCTCACATGCCTTCGTTTTAGGAACTATTGTCTTCTTGTTTCTCCTAGTGCCCCATTAAACTCTTTCCTTTGGATCTTCATTTATACTAAGGTTCATGTAACCAACAACAGCCTAAATCAATGGTTCCTGCCAGTGTACATCAGAATCACATGGGTAGGAGAGAGTCACATGGCTGGTCCTGGTCCAGACTTAATGAATCAGAGTCACTAAGGGGGCAAGCAAGAATTTTGACTTTTAAAAGGCCCAAGGGCATTCCTGAGAATTACTGATCTTTCATTAGAATCTACATTATAATAGGCTCAAAACCTGCGACTTAACCAGTATGATCAACTGAAGAATTTTTAGTAGTGATGGAAGAGAACTACAGAAAGCTGAGAATTCCTGGAACACAGTGAGTGGAGGGCTTTGGCTCCAAATTCCTTGTCTTTAACAATTTCTTTTTTCAACAATATTTTTTTCCCTGACTAAAAACTGCATGCTCATTGCAGGAAATGTGAAGAAGAAAGTGAGAACTATATAATATACAGAACTCCACATTTCAGATAATTTTTTTGCAGTCTTTTCTAGAGGATTCTTTTCATTCTTTTTTTTTTTTAATAATATAGGTATTTTCATACTATTTTATGCTGGTCAGCACTCATTTTGTTCTACAAATGTAGAGTTTTTATCTTCTCCCCCCGCCCACACACACACTATCTAACACTGCCCCTAATGTTTTATGTACTCAATAGATAAATGGAGACTGAATACATTTGGTGACCTAGTTTTGACTCTTTTCTGAGCATTTGTGGAAACATAGTAACAAATACTGTAATGATGTCTATTCCTTGCTTTCTCGGTCAGCTTCAAAAGGTATTTTAGGATAATTATGAAAGAAAATGTAAAATGGAATTATTAAGTACAATTCAAATAGCTCTTTGATCTTTCAACATAACAAAATGGCAATTTTTAAATTTAAAAAATCATCTTCTAAGGAGTAAGACTTCAGTTTCTAAATTTCTTTCTCAATGGATCACTTTAAATGCCATTCAGCAGCTGGCACAGTCAGGATTAGGTTTGGTTGTGTGTATCAGTAAACCCAGAATAGTGACTTCAACAAGAAAAAGTGCAGGCATAGCCATTGCTGGTATGGTGATTTCATGGCCAGAGACAAACTCCTTTCTCATCTGCTCTACTTTTCTTTTTTGTGCTTGTCTTCCATCCCTAAAGTTGCTTATAGTCCGTGAAAGCTGCCAGAGTGCCGCACTTTACAACCATATTCCATGCGGGAAAGAAGAGGGAAAAGGAAGGATAAAGAGAGCACTTTGCCTGTAGGTTTTGGATAGGCAACCAGCAATCTCATCTATTGCAAATTATGTCACTCAACAAATAAGATGCTTTTGGTGGCAGATGATAGAATACCTATCAATAAGTGGTTATGCAACACATTTTATCCTACAAAGGGGATCAGGATGTTTGAGGTTAGCTCAGCAGTACAAGGATATTATCCAGGTTCACTTACCTTCCATCTTTCTGTTATGCCAGTTATAGGGTATTAATAACATCTTTATGATCAAAAGAAAGACCAAAGTCTGCATCATATCCTCATATTCTAGCTTCCAAGCAGCAGCAGGGACAAGTCCTCATTTGTGTGGAGGTCCTCAACAGACTGGGCCTCATGTGCCCACACTTAAACCAATTATTAGAAAGAATGACAGAACAGAGCCTGGCGGTGGTGCATGCCTGTAGGCAGGAGGATTGCCAAGTTTGAGGCCAATCTCAGCAACTCAGTGAGGCCCTAAGCAACATAGCAAGACCCTGTCTCAAAATAAAAAAAAATAGAAAGGGCTGGGGATGTGGCTTGGTGGTTAAGTGCCTCTGGATTTGATCCCAGGTATTCAAAAAAAAAAAAAAAAAAAAGCTGATTTAGAGTGAGGAATCAGCAGTTTCCTCCCAGGATGAGTACATGGGAAGGTAAGTGGACCAAATTAGAGCTCAGCAACCAAGGAAGAAAGGAGGCAGTGAGCGGGTGGGACGAGTGGTGGTTGGACAGACGCTAGTACATTTGCTACATCTTTTCTGTTTTATAAAACACACAGATTCAAGAACCATCACATAATTTTCATTTCTCCCATGTAGATGAAAAAAAAAAGGCATTTTCATTAGAGGTTACATTTAAACTGCAAAGGACTTTAACTGGTCAAGGTAAAGTATCCTTTTCTCCTCATAACGTTGTGTGTGTCCAGAGAAAGCAATCTGGTCTCCTATATTGAAGGCTGAAACTTCCTTAGCTTCAAGAAGAACATGTGAGCTGAATTCTCTCAAAACCCGGACCCACAGGAGTTTTAGACCAAACTTATCCTGGATGGAGGAAGAAGGTGTATCTAGGGTTTGAGGAAGAGACAAGAGAATCAGCATGGGAAGTTCAATCTCTTGAGACTGAGGACTTGGGTAGGGTGTGGTGGCAAGTTCTACAGGGTGTGAGGCCCATCCCCACCCAACCCTCTGGAGATCACTGGCCATTTGAGGACTGTCCAGCATTGAAGTCTATATGGAGACTGAAGCCCCAGTGCTGTGGCCTGGAGAGCAGACTCTGACCAATGGAAACTTCTGTGGCCGCCTCTCGGAGCCCACCCAAAGCATGGGTACCAGTAGCAGAGCATGTAAATGAAGAAGCATCAGAAAGTCTGGCCTTATACAATCAGGACCCCACTCACTTTCCCAGTGTCCAGTGAATTCTTGGATTGTTATACTCCAGTAGAGACAGGGAGAGTCTTAGAGTGGACAAGGACTAATAGTATCTGCCCGCTATTCATTCATGCTTACTAACAAAAGTACTGTTATTCCAACTCTTTCTCCCAGTCTGTTAATGAGAACAGGAAGAGGTCATCGAGAGGCACTTCTGGAAAAGTTCCTGTGCTTCCTGGGCTTCTGGCTGGGAATGAGGAAATCGTGTCTACAAATCCAGCAGATATGTGTTAACCTCCAGGATGGGAAACCACTCACTAAAGTTGCAAAACAAAAGTATAAAAAGGCTCCAGTTCTGAGGACTTCCTGGAGCAACCATTGCCAGCTTAGGGCTACTTTCATGGAGACTTTTACACAAGAAATTAATCCTCATCACTTTTAGCATTATAGTTGGGTCTCTGTTACTAGCAGAGGCATTAACCACCTCACCAGTTTATATAATTCTCACAACAACCTTGGAACTATTATTATGACTGATCCCATTTTTTCATATGTTACGGGACTGATAAACCATGGATTCTGAAGTCAAGCATAGTTTTATCCATCTCTAAAGCATATACTTTTTACTATCAAGCTACCTGATACCTCAAGCTGGGATAGACACATTTATCAAAGAGAGGGATGAATGTAGATACCAGGGCAAAAGTCAGGTAACCAGAAACCAGTGAGAAGAACTCTTGGAAGGGTATGTGTGTGTGCATGCACGTGTGTGTGTGTGTGTGTGTGTGTGTGCACTAAGCTTCAATAAGTACAATCACCCTGATAAGGTTGCCACATCTATTTCCTATATTTTTTAAGATCTGATCATTGCACTTAAGATATTTCTTAGCTTGAAACCTCAAGTCAAAATTTAAAATATGCTTAGCAGTTAGTCTGCTAATTAAGTTAATTTAGATGCCAGTCCTGATAAGTCTAATCCTGAAGAAGAAATTTTGATCTGAATTAACTAGTTTAATTGTCTGCGAAGTTCAAATTGACCAAATAATTGCAAGTTAATCCTTTCATTTAATGCTGGGCACAGCCTCTTGCTTTGATTGGAAATGGGCCATTTGTATTCTTGGCGTTCTTTGCTTCTATGTAACAGGTATGACTCCTTTCACCAGCTAAGGGTGTAAATGTCCAGGGGCACTTGGAAATGTAAGGAGACTTCTGTTTTTTCAGATGGGCAATTTATTGGCATCCAGTGAGTAGAAGTCAGGTACACTGCTAAATGTACAGACTATCCCCCTCCAATGGAAATCTATCCAGGCCCCAAATGCCAACAGTTGTTGCTACTGAGAAACTGGGCTCTAGTCAAAAAGGACTTAGTGAGAGAATAATTGGGTACTTTAAATTGTTAATGACAGTCCAATTGGTTATTCCAAGATCCAAAGTCATACTTAAATTTGTCCTATTGAGGAATGGGGTCGTAGCTCAGTGGTAGATCGAGTAGTTGCTTAGCATGCACAAGGCTCTGGGTTCTATCCTCAGCATCACAATAAGTACATAAATAAAAGTGTCCTGTTGATTCATCAAATGAAGCAGGTAATTGATCATATTCAATTTCACTTTTCCATTGCAGACATAGCCAAAAAGTAGAGCTGATAGGTTTCTAAAATCCTTTATCTTTTCTGTTTCCAGTCTGTGTTTACCGGAAGGTCATTAAGTTGCTTTGCTTTTGAAGTGCATTTATTACTTCAAGATCTAGTGGTCTATTTAGTCTTTCTTAATGCTGTCTAGTGAAACATTAATGAGATGCTCACGCGTAGTCATAGAATTTGTCTGATTACTTCATTAATTTTTAATGAGCTTTCTGCTTACACTTCAGGATGTCAACATAGAAATTGGATAATGTAATTCTTTTTGGGTGGAGTGCCCCTAAATTTTGCTCTAAATTATTAATCATGTAGGCTGGGGACATTGAAAAGTCTTTTTTCTCATAAATTTAAATCTTTGACTACATAATTTCTATCAATAAATTCTATTCCCAGAAATTTCTTTTAATCAATTTTTTTTGTGTATGTGGCTGAAAACATCCAATTTTCTTCAAAATGCAGACTTTAGAATTTAAAACCTGAGAAACTGAAGTTCATTACACAATTCAACCTTGAGGCTACTGACAGGAAACATTATAATCATATCAGTTTCTTACAAACAAAGGTGAGTCATTGTTTTTAAATATTAATTTATGATTTTAAGAATCAAGGTAATATTTCTAGTTCAATATATTTACGTGCCTAGGTCATCTGAGTGTATACATATTATTTTAAAATTCTTATCATATGGATTTTGGGCAGAAATTTTCATAAATATTCTACTAGTTTTGCAACTATTGAATAATCTAAGTCCCAGGGTAGCAATGATTATAAGATTCCTCAGCCAGTAAGGTTTTTTTTTTAACCCCTGGGAACACCTCAGTACAAAAAAGAGGTTAAATCAGTTGTTCCAGTCAATAAATCTAGAACTTCTGCATCCCAGCTCTTTTCCAAGAGTGATAGCAACCATTTCTTTCCAAGAGAGCAGGATAATAGTGAAAATCAGACTGTAAAGGACTATAAAGACCCTTACATAATCCTGACTCTACCCAGGCGGATTACCCCATGCCAAAATGACAAACTAATTCCTGTCGATTCGTGGGAGCTGTAAATCAATTCACGCTCTGTGTTCCTGTGCTTAGCCTAGCATCATTATAAAACAGTACAAAGGAAGCATCCGTCGGAATTAATCAGCCACGGCTCGTCAACACAGGAGTGCAGTCCGGGTGACCAGTACTCGCAGCCTCTGCTAATCCAGTCATCATTGCTCTCAGCCGAAACCAATCGGTCTGACGGTGAGCCCTCTGCAGCACCACGCTACAGCAAGGCCTCCAGGAAACCCAACAAGTTGCCCCTCCCGGCCATGTGGATTCAATTGTTGGGGATGGAGGATGGCATCATGGCACTGTCTGCTGACTCTGCTGAGAGACAGGAGATCAAGATCAATGGAGATCAAGATACCAGCTTTATTGCTACTCAAGCCAGGCTACAAGAAGCTGCTTGAGCCCATCATGAAGTCAGGCTTCCCGTTCCCCTTTCCTGAGTCCTAGACAGATGCACCCCTGAGAGCAAGCCCTCTGCTGGGGTGGGGCTTGTCACAAAGCCTGTCACCAGGCGCCCTGTGGACAGGCTGGCTGAGAAACATGGATGTCAGTCACTCAGGACTCTTCTAGAAATTCTACCACTGGAAGGAGTCAGAGACGGAAGGAAGGCAGAGCCTTATCCAAAACTTCCAAGAGCCCGGAAGTTTCTAGCTCATGGGCTACGACTGAAAAACCAGAGGAGAAGATGACCCACCTCCCCACACTTCTCATCGCTTTCCAAAATGAGGGACTCAGGCTTTCAGTTCTTAGTAGACTTTAGGCACAGAAACAGAAATAGCCTTTATCAGTAAAACTGACTGTTTTTAAGATCATTTGAAAGGCACCATTGAATTGATGGCTCAGACAGAGCTGGGTAAAGAAATTCATCAATCACTGCTTTTTTTGTGAGGATGGCCAGATTCTATCAATCTGAATTACCGAGTAAATCTACAGTGTCTCTTGCCTTTGATGACAAAGACTAAACACTTACATAACAGTAAGGTAAAGGTAAGTTGGAGGGCTGGGGCTGTAGCTCAGTGGCAGAGCACTTGCCTCGCACATGTGAGGCACTGGGTTCGATCCTCAGCACCACATAAAAATAAACAAACAAAATAAAGATATTGTGTCCAGGTCTAACTAAAAAAAAGTTGGAAGTGATTTCAAACAGTGGTTCTCAAACCTGCACGTTAGAATCCCCAGGAGGTTTAAAAAGTAAATATTAAAGGTCATCCCCATTCCCAGGGATGACCTAAGGTGTGGGTGACCCAAACATCTGCATTCGAAGATTCAGGGTCTCCTAACTTGCAAAAGGGTTCCTCCTGGCAGGTACAGCCCCAGCTTGGCTCAGGCTGTTCCCCACTCCCTCCTCAGCTGGCCCTCTCTGATCAGTACCACAGGGAGGCAGGTTCCACCTAAGTCCTCTTAGGATTCTGAGGCCCAGAGAATTGACTTAAAATAGATTAATAGGAGAAGAACATACAAATGTATTACATAGACTTGTACATGGCATGGGAGAACTCAAGAGTAAACAAAGACCCCGAAAGTTGTTGCAGTCGATCACTTAATAGTGAACCGCACAAGGATAATAAACTGTGCAATGTGACAAGGCAAAGGAACTCGGGCTAGGGTAGTTAATCTGGTGAAGTAACCAGGAGGATGAGAGTTAGATTAATGAGGTTGGTTTTGTGTGGATTTCCCTGGGCTTCCACTTGCTGTCCTTGATAATAAAATGCTGTTCCTTTTGGTGTTGGGAAGGACATCACTCATATGAGGATTTCTTCTCTTGCTTTTAAGAAACAGAATCTGCTCAGAGTGCTCTTCTTGCATCTGCTATTTTTTTAAGTGCTTTTAAAATAGCCATTACGCCAGAGCCCTGTATTTGGGGTTGCATGCTTTTAATTTGTTCAGTACGAAATTGCATGAATATTCACAGCAGCCTTCTCCCCAGGCCCTACTCCATGATGCTGAAAGTAAAGCTTTGAGCTCTTGAGAAAGCCCAGAGTCGGAGGGAAACGGAAACGAGTGGAGCCGTAAAAGTACTGAGTTTGAAGCAGCGGACCCGGGAGCTGAGCTGACCCTTCCACACTGTGGAACGTCAGAGACTTCTGCTCCCTGGGTCTCTGTCTCCTCCTTTGATAAATATTGAACCACTAACATCCTCTGAAAACTTTTCAGTCCTCTTTTCATGCTTCAGTGGGATTAATGTACAATATCTTTGTTAGTCAGAAATAAACTTGTCATTCTATTTAGCCACCCCAATACAAAAATATACAACCCCCTGATACCACGCAGAACACTTGACCTTATGTTTCTCAGGTTAATATCACAAATAAAGATCACACTGAGATTTGATCCTGCATATATTCTTCGGTTCCACGTGGTAACTATTAGTTTTTTCATAATATACCTCCCTCCCTACTTATCAAGAAACCGATTTTTTTTTTTTTTTTTGCTAAGTAAACAATGCCTCAATGAGTGTACTGACTGAAATTATCCTTCAAGCACAGTTCAGAAAATCCCTCCGGCCTCACCCCATCCAACTTCCAACCCTGGGACCTCATTCAGTTGTGATTATATTATTTGTTCATTGAAACAGTATTTACTGCTAGATGCTAGTGATACAGGGTGGACAAGACAATCATGGTTCCTATCTTTATGGAACTTACCTACTTAGACAAGTGAAAGGGAAAGGAGAGGATCTAGTCATTGCAAGTTAAAATACTATGAAGGAAAAATGAGCTACTGAGATAAAGATAAATAGAAGTGGGTGGTCACCAAGGAAGTTCTCTCCAAGGTGATATTTAAGCTGAACTAAGAATCGGGAGTAGCTAGATATGCTATTATGGGTAGAACATATAAATTAAAGGAAAGTGCATATACAAAGGGCCTGTGGCGGGAAATGTTTTTAGATAGAGAAACTGAAAGAAAACCAGTGAAGCTAGAACTGAGGGACCAGTGAAGGGAAAGGAAGGATTCCATAGTAAAATGCTTTGTGACCACTGTAAAATGTTAGAGTTTTATTCTCAGTAAAATATACGCTTTTCAGCAGTGGCCAAGTGACCATATTTATTTGAAGAACACTTTTACTGTGGAGTGAAGAAAGGATTAGGGAGGGAAGTGTGGACTTGGGGAGACCAGTTAGAAGGCCGCTGTGACCTCCGTGTAAATGGTGGTGCAAAGTTGAACTAGGCGGAATTGTGGAGGTGGTCAGAAAAGACAATGTATTTAGAGGTAAAACAATGGGATTCCCTGATATATGGGAGGAGAGGGGGAAGGACAGGTAGGGATCGGGTGGACCGCTACATTTCTGGCTTGGGTAGCAGTAGGAGTCGTTGTATGATTTACAGACGGGGTAAGACCTGGGAGGTGGAGACAAGATTGCTTGTGAGACAAATGAGCTGTTTTCCAGGATCTCCCTCTCAGGAAGCTGGTCAAGGGGGAGACTGCGGAACCTACACCCCACTTTCTCTTCCAATCTCCACAATCTCTCTCCCCTGAGATTCTTCTCCC
This sequence comes from Callospermophilus lateralis, assembly GCF_048772815.1. Lineage (NCBI taxonomy): Eukaryota > Metazoa > Chordata > Mammalia > Rodentia > Sciuridae > Callospermophilus > Callospermophilus lateralis. The sequence goes on along the minus strand of NW_027514713.1, from coordinate 21,518,197 downwards.
CCCAAACCAGGATTCTGGGATGCAGTATCTTCTCAGTCACCCTCATGCTCCTTGAGACCACGGTTCCTCCTGATGAGTCTTTCTTGCTGCCTGTGTTACTCTCAAGGATCTCACTGCTAATTACAAAGGGAAAACAGAGAATTAAAAACTTACAGTTCTAAGTTCTGGCTTCTTTATTCCAATCAGACATGGTAATGAGAAGCCCAGATGTGTTCTGCACTTTGAGATTCTGAGAGGGGACTTGCTATAGTCTGAATGTGCCCCCCACCACCATTCATCTATTAAAATCTAACCCTCAAGGTGATGTTATTAAGAATAGAGACTTTGGAAGGGACTAAGTCTTGGGAGCAGAGCCTCTTGAATGGGATTAGTGCTTGTATAAAAGAGGCTTGAGGGGGGCTGCTTGTGCGTTGGCCGTTTGAGAACACATTTGGTATCCCTCACAAACATCAGATTTACTGGCACCTTCATCTTGAACTTTCCAGACTCCAGAACTGTAATATGTTCTTCTGTTTTTTTGTTTTTGTTTTTGTTTTTTTTTTTTTGCAGTACATTACCCACTCTAAGGTATTTTGTTATAGCAGCCCAAACAGACTAAGACAGGACTTCAACTTCCCCATCTCCATCCTCTGGTACTCAACTACGCCCTTTGGATCCAGCCCTAGGGCTTTTGGGCTTTTTCCCTGGATCACTTTGCTTCATACACCGTGGAGTGTAAAGTCATCACGTATCTGTTCTTCTTATATGTATTAGCATTCTAGCGCCGCCATAATGGTGTACTACATGCTGGATGGCTTGACACTACAGAAACTGGGTCTGGAGGCTAGAAGCCCCAAATCCAGGTGTTGGAAGGGCCATGCCCTCTGTGAGTCTGTAGGGGAGGATCCTTCGTTGCCTCCTCCAGCTTTTGGTAGTCCAAGGTGTGTCTCGGCTTGTGACAGCATCACTCCAATCTTGCTCCATCTGCACACGGTGATCGTCCTTCTGGGTCACCCACCCTATTGCAACATGACCCAATTTCAGCTTAACTAATTATTTCTGCACTGGCCCGCTTTCCAAATAAGATCACTTCTTGAAGAACCTGGAAGGAGGGTGCCTGTGGCTTGGGGTGGGTTAACACAATTCAACTCGTATCAATGTGAAATTTGTACCTCTTTTAATTATGAACCATATGACATCTATCTCCACAATTTCTCCACCCACAGTGAGCCACAGTGGACTGGTTCCATTGGATATTCTACATCAGCCTGGTGGTCTCAGAAACCTTAGGGGGGTTCTAGAGGTGATGGATCTGTGTAGCTCACCCTATGTTGTCAGATAATCGTGGTACCTGCTTATCAATCGTTAATATGAAAAATAACCACTAGACATGCAGAACATTCATGCTCACCCATCAGAACATTTCTCTCCACATGGGCAAGCAGCATGGGCAGAGAGGTAGTTAGACAGTTGCTTGAAGAGAAAGGGCAAAGCTGGAGCTGTGGGTATGGGAGACAGTTTTACAACCTAAACATTGGGCGACATCTGCACAGGATACGCGAAGAAGGCAGTCAGAAGGGTGTCCGTCTTTGGCCCGCAGTCAGATAGACTCTGCTAGTCTTCCTTTGACAAATGATTTCTGCTCCTTGACTGACCAAACCTCCCTCCAACCCCCATCCTATAGATATCTATTAATATCTTCAGTCTGGTTAATGTCCACTGGTACTGCCTGGGGAGCCATCTGACCACTTGAAGGTCCTTGCTCATCTCTGCTCTGACCCATTAGGAATCCGTTTAGAGTTGAACTCTCAGAGGGCTGCTGCATTTCTAACATCTGAGGGCCACAGTGGTAACCAAAGAACTGAAAAGTTTTCCCACCTTCCAAAGAGCCTGGTGCATTCTCTGGTTGAACCGAGGAAAGGAAGGTAGAGGCTCCTGCAAAAGGGGCTGCCTTATTGGGCCACTGTGCTGCAAACCCTCAGGATTATGGGGGGATAACAGAAAGACCCTAAGGAAATGAGACACTCAGAGTGAGGGAGCAGGGGTGACCTACAGGGAAAAGGAAGAGAGAAAGCCAACCTCAGTTTCCAGTGCTCCCGAGGGCCAATTCTGACATACCCCCCTCCCTCTTCACAGACAGAAGCCAGCAAAAACGGAGATGACAACATTTTTTTTTTCTTTCTTCATGAAGCTGGGCTCAACTGGGAGCAGAATATTAATGACAAAAGGCTCAATATCTCATTACCAATCCCTGTGGGCACAGAGACCCCGGAAAAGATAAATATTTGAATAAGTGACGATAATAGGTATGATCATTTATAATCAGCCTTCCACATACATTTTCCTTGAATCTCTTATTTTAAGTTTTCGCTTTGGAATGAAATTTGCAACAATTATATATATATATATATATATATATATATATATATATATATATATTTTTTTTTAATTCTGAACCCAGGTTTTAAGGATTGTTAAGCCCCTACAAACCTTCAAAAAAGAGCAGCTTCCTTATTGATTTACTGAGGACAGGCAACACAGTGTCTAGATTTTTTTTCCCTTTGGCTTTCAGGTCATTGAGTAAAAATAGATTGAGGCTTACACCAGTTTTCTCAGAATCTTGCTTGAAGGTGAACTTAAGGTCACCTTAATGGTTTTGATAACCACTTCTGAGCGCCAAGTTTGGAAACTTTCCCCCATTCTCTGTTTGAAATTGTCTTCCGGGGGAACTTTAACCTCTTTTTGACTTCTAATTAGCTTGTCTTCAATGACATAAGTTCACAGGAAAGTGAAAATAGTGGGAGAGGCTGCCTGGGGCACGGGTTGCAGAAGTAATGGGCATCTTTCATCTCTTCCTGAGGTGATCCTGGGGATTAATACCGCTCTTTTTAAAGTATCCTTTGGATCCAAGCCTCCCAAGGAAGATGTTGATGTACACAAGCAGACACCATTCCCAGGGCCATTGGTTGATTTATGCTGACCCGGGCACCTACTCTCACAGATCTGTCTTCAATGTCAACTCTTAGAAGATGAGTCATTCTTCCACGCACTCTCCGTACACAGCCTGGTATAGATCCTTCCAAATCTCTGCAGTCGGTGCATTCTGGAGCCGAGTACTTTTCCATTAGGTGGGGAAATATTTTTCAAGTGGAAAAGGAATCTTCCATTGGACATAGGGTAAGAAAGACTGGCAGAAGACTCGTTGTCTCATAAACATTCCCAAAGAAAGCCCTTGTTTTATTTTTTCATTATTAAAAGATCCAAATTATTATTTTTAATTAAAGGGTATTCTGTTCCCAAAGATAAATTTATCCCTTGATTCATTCAACAAACACTTGTACAATATCTACTGTGTTTCAGGAAAATGTATTAGGCTTAAAGTTTAACTTCAGTTCTCAGAGATGGCATTCTAGTGAGAAAGATGGATAAAAAGCAAAGTTACAAATAAATCCAATAGTTAGTAGTAATAGGGTGTGTGTGTGTGTGTGTGTGTGTGTGTGTTTGTTTTTGAGACAGGGTCTTACTATGTTGCTCAGGTTGGTCTTAGACTCATGGGCTCAAGCAATCCTCCCACCCAGCCTCCCCAGTAGGGTAACTCATAGTTACCATACTATCACAGGGCGATCATGGAAGGCCAGCCTGAGCAAGTGACATTGAGCTGAAACCTGAATGAAGAGAGTAAAGTAAAGGTCTTTCTTGAGAAAAACTATCAAGAGCAACTATCCCAAATCCAGTAAAATCAGAAATGGATTTTAGAGAACATAAAGAAGCCAGAAAGCCTAAGTCAAGGTGGATGAGACTAGAGATGTAGGTGGGAGCCTGGCATGGGAGTCCTGGTAGCCTCTGATCAAGAGTTGTCTGAGAGCATCGAGGAGCCATTGAGGGATTTCAATAGTAAGTCACCTGGTCTGACAAAGGAGCCTGTCCAATAATGTAAACATTGACCGAAACCTTTTCTTTAGTTTATAAAGTTTAGAACAACATAGAGTGCATTTTATCATCTCAGTTTTGCAGCCTCTTGAACTTGATGTGATAGTTTTAACAAGTTTCAAAGATTCCTGTGAACTTTGGGTTGACTGGTTCTGATTTTGTCTACATAGCAACAAATTAAGGAATGCTCGAATGATCAATGGCTATGAATTATAGAATGGCTTGGTCTTCAGTTAAACATATTTAATATAAAAATCAACTGTAACCAACACATTAACATTTCATTGAGAAAGTTTTGTTTGTACCGATTTCTAATTATTTGGCTATCATTTTGAAGTGTGATTTTCTGTTTTTCTACTATGTTAATATTTTTAAAGACATTTTCTGTAATTTTTTTCAAGTAGCAAACCAAACTTTTTTCTTCTGCATATGATTTTTGCTATTTATATCCCTAGTTTACTAGGTGATGTGATTGTTTTTGTCACTTTTCGGTTTAGCCTTTTTAGGGTTTTTGATCCTTTTGAAATTCTTTCTTGACAATTTTATGTTTATGGCTAAGGTAACTCAAGTTTGAACTTTGAGTCACAGTCAAAGTCTTTTTGGTGTTCTTTCCACTAAGTTGAGTAATTGTATTTTTTCACATTGAGTCTTTCTTTAAACTGGTACTGGGTCTATAATACAATTTTCTTGATTAGAAATAAAAATTTTATCATTTAATACATGAGAGAGTTGTATAAGCTACTTTTCACTTATTTGGGATACTCTAATGTTAATTTAATGTTTGAAAAGTAAGACATATTAAAGAATTTCTTAAACAAGTCTTTTTAATTAAATTTGGAAAATCGTTTACTGGCAAATTGTCATTGAGTCAATTAAATTTTTGCAAATTGGCCTTTGACAAGTTGATTGTCAGATAATTCATCCAGAAATCATTCAATTTCCATCAATGAACAAAAAGCACTGACATAAATGAAAAAATTTATATTGAATCCAAACTTGCATCTTTTGAGAAAAACACAACCTGTTTACAGACTTAAATTGGTACTTTTTAAAGCTTCCAATTATCAAAGTTGCAGAAAGTATTTAGGTTCACTCTTATAAAGGCTTGTCTTTATATACAGTTTTATTCAATTTATAAAATATCATATTTTCTGCTACTTTCAGGGCAGGCTTTTTTTTTTAAACAAATGCTCACCCATCATAAATAATCTTTTTCTGGGATGAAAACTCAATTACTAAGGTGAGCTGTCAACTTCAATACAACAGAAATACATTTATTAGTGCTTCTCATTAAGTATCTTCCTGGATTTTTTTTCTCCAACAAATTTCCTGGTATATTGCCGGATGACTACCCAAAATGCTGTTACGATTGTGGGGTTTTATGATTTAAAAGTAATTTAAAAATCAATTGCCTTTGCCATTTACTCTAAAAGACACTTACTTGCTTGGTATTGTTTTGAAATGTGGTCAAATGGAAGAAGCTTTCTCTGGCCCTCATCATCCTCCAAGTCAGAGGTTAGACCTTCCTCTTATTCAAGCTTTATGAGTATGGGAAATATTTTTGTCTCTCTTTCTGCAGCAGTGCTAGAAATTTCTTCTGCAGTGTTGTAGATCTTACATTCTACATCTTGCCCACATAGTTCTGTCCTTCCTTGTCCCTACCTCTATTTTCCTTCTCTGCACAAATGCAAATAAAATGAGTATATTGTAAGAAAAATAGGAGCAGTGTCCTCTCTGCAAAGAAAGCAAACGTGTGAAATTTCAGTGTCTTTTCCTTGCTCCAAATAAATTAGAATGACAAACTATTTAATAAGGCTTTTTTTATTGAAATGCAAATATTTCCTTTAAATGGGTGACTTCAAGTCATTCTCTATTACCATTACATTTTTTTTGGCCACCCAATTTTTTAAATGAGTATATATGGGATAGGCTAAATAATCTCCCCCTAAAGACGTCCACATTCTAATCCCTAAAAATATGAATTTGTCACTTCACATGGCAAGGAACATTGGAGATGTGACTAAATTAAGAATCTTGAGATGGGGAGATTATCCTAGATGGACTCAGGGGTCTAACGTAATCATAAGGGTTCATATGAGAGGGAAAATAGAAGATCAAAATCAGGAAGAAGGGCTGGGGTTGTAGCTCAGTGGTAGAGCGCTTGCCTAGCATGTGTGAGGCCCCGGGTTCAATCCTCAATACCACATAAAAATAAATAAATGAAATTTAAAAATAAAATAAAATTTAAAAAAAGATATGTGTTCATCTACAACTAAAAAAATATTTTAAAAAATCAGGAAGAAGATGTGAGGATGAAAGCAGAGGTTGGAGGGGCACCTCTGCTAAAGGGGACATGAGCCAAGGGTTGAGGACAGCTTCTGGCTCCTGGAAAGAGTCAGGAAGCAGCTTCAGTCCTGGAACTTCCAGGAGCAACATCACCTGCTACCCATCCACTGCTGACCCCCAGAAGTACACCATGGTGAATCGGTATTGTTTGCAGTCACTAGGTTTGTGGTAATTGGTTGATGGCAGCAATGGGAAACGAATACAAGTTCAAGACAGGAGACCTTTATAGTGGGCAAGTTATCTGTAAGGAAATATTTTCATATTTCTTAGGACAATACAAAAAAATCAAGCCCTTCATAGACATTCTTCATGAGGTCTCTTCTCTTTGGGAGTTTTGGTTCCCAAGAGAATCAGTGAAACCAAGGGCAGCTAAGCAAGGGTAGGCAGACTCTGAGAAGGTTCCCAAACTTGAAGCACTAGTCTAGAGAACAGGCTTTAATATTTTAATGTTTTTGTTGTTGTTGTTTGTGGTGCTGGGGATAGAAGCCAGGGCCTTACACAAGTGATCAAGCAATGAAAAGCGCTAACGCTTCAGGTCATGGTTGGCTCTGAAACCTCAAATTGTTATCTGGCTGCTTTTTTCTCCTTAGCTTTCAAAAAGCTCTCTCCCATATGCCTAGCACGATGGCTGTGGAAACCCAATACTCACCTAATTAACTTGGGCAAACCCTGAAGAAATAGCATTCTGGAGCAGCTGGAGATCCCAGGAGGACTCCGGCCCATTACTATTGCCTGGAAGGTGACACACTCTGATTGACTTGTCTAGGAGATGATGACATCTTCTGATGGCTGGGAGACTTGCCGAACCCTGTGGCAAAAAATTGCGCCAGCCTCAACTAAATCTCATAGAATGTATTCCCCACAGAAGTAAGAGAGTTAAAAATTAAATATCAATGAAAAACAATTTTAAAAATACCATGTAATTGTGGAGGAGGAAAGAGAAAAGGCTGACTTTCTAGTTCTTAGATCATTCTTTGTGAGGCCTACACTCACTGCCTGTTGATAAAAAGGAGTACCTGTATGCTTCCAATAAATGTGCTCATTTCCTTAAGTTGAGACTATTTATATGCTTGGCAGCCACATAATTTCTGATTAAGAAACACCAAAATAATATTTCTTACTAACAACTGTGTTATTGATACCTGTGATGGAATCCTGTCTCCAAGTCCCCTGATTTCCTATGGGCAACACTCTTAGTCCTTTAGTTTGGGTGCTTCTCACTAAAATAAGATTTCCAGGAGTGGGACACGTGACTCCTATTCCCTTGGTCACAGCAGTTTGAGGATGGGCAAGTAATCAGGATTTTTATGCTAAAAGAATCAACTGGAGCTGCGCGGACATATTTGCTGCAGGAATCCTTCTTCCTGCATTGAAAGAAAAGGAAGTCTGCCTGGGGATGAAAAATAGAGTAAGATGGAGAAAGGGAGACTGCTGAGCCTTGGTGTTGACCTTGAGCTTATGGATCTAGTACTTAGTCAATTCCTAGACTTTTCAGATGTGTAGACCAACTAATTCCTCTTTTTTATTGCATTAGTTTGAGTTCGATTTTAGTTTAGTTAGATTTTAGTTTACACAAAAACTTATCAACTGGTATGTATTTTTAGTTATTGTCTCAGTATTTCCCCAAGTTAATTGATGTTAGTATCACTAATTTATTGCTGTGCAACAAATTACTCCTAAACTTACTGTCTTAAAACAACATTTCCCCCCCATGATTCTGTGGGTTCCCTGGGTGAGTTCACCATACAACCGCATTTCACTAGTGTACCAGCTCAGGACTGGGCTAAGCCCTTCAGGTAAGTGTCCATTCGCCAAGAGGGAGGCTATGTGCTTCACGTGGCAGTATCAGGGACAAACCCAATGTACAAATGCTTAACAGGCTTCTGCTTTCTTCACATGTGTGATGTCCCATTGGCCAAGGCAAATGGGTTTTTCTATTTATTTATTTATTCTAATTTGTTATATATGACAGTAGAATGCATTTCAGTTCGTATTACACATATACAGCACAATTTTTCATGTCTCTGGTTGTACACAAAGTAGATTCACACCATTTGTAGCTTCATACATGTACTTAGGGTAATGATGTCCATCTCATCCCACCATCTTTCCTACCTCCATTCCCCCCCCTCTCCATGCACTCCCCTTTGCCCTATCTAAAGTTCCTCCATTCCTCCCATGCTCCCCCCTCCATCCCCATTATGGATCAGCATCCTCGTATCAGAGAAAACATTCAGCATTTGTTTTTTTGGGGATTGGCTTACTTCACTTAACATAATATTCTCCAACTCCATCCATTTACCTGCAAATGCCATGATTTTATTCTCTTTTAATGTTGAGTAATATTCCATTGTTTCTTTATCCATTCATCTACTAAAGAGCATCTAGGTTGGTTCCACAATTAGCTATGGTGAATTGAGCTGCTATAAACATCGATGTGGCTGCGTCACTGTAGTATGCTGTTTTTAAGTCCTTTGTGTATAAACCGAGGAGTGGGATACATGGGTCAAATGGTGGTTCCATTTGAAGTTTTCCAAGGAATCTCCATACTTCTTTCCATATTGTTTGCTCCAATTTGCAGTCCCACCAGCAATGTATGAGTGTGCCTTTTCCCTCACATCCTTGCCAGCACTTATTGTTTGTATTCTTAATAGCTGCCATTTCTGACTGGAGTGAGATGAAGTCTTAGAGTAGTTTTGATTTGCATTTCTCTAGTTGCTAGAGATGTTGTACATTTTTTCATATATTTGTTGGTTGATTGTGTATCATCTTCTGAAAAGTGTCTGTTGAGTTCCTAGCCAAGACAAATATGACCAAGTCCAGAGTCAGTGTGTAAGGAATCTAGAATAGCATGAATCCGGGAAGAATCTTACACTAAGATGCCACTAATGCAACAATTTATCAAAGTGCTTTCTTTTCTTTTGTATCAGGGATTGAACCCAGGGGCACTTAACCACTGAGTCACATCCCCAACCCTTTTGATTTTTTATTTTAAGACAGGGTCTCACTAAGTTTCTTTGATCCTCGGTAGGTTGCTGAGGCTGGCTTTGAACTTGCAATCCTCCTGCCTCAGCCTCCCTACCCATTGGAATTGCAGGCATGCACCACCACACCTGGCTTCTAAATGCTTTCAAATACATTTGCTTATGTGAATATCATTATATTCCTGTGAAATAGTCAAGATCAGTATCCTTGTTCTATCAGTCAATGCCTAATCAGGAATAACCTAGGAATTAGGGAAAGTAACCAAGAAAAGAACAGAGTTGGACAAGGGACCATGTTGGGGTTGGAGGAGTGTGCCAGTGGCCCAAAGGATGGTGGAGAATTTGACTGTGTTGTCCCAGCCCAGAGCTGGTTACCAGCTGAGGCTGGTGTGCAGGAAACCATGAGCCTCTCATCAGAATGCCAGCAGAATGTGCTGAAGCCTGAGTACCCTGGTTATCCTCCATAAATGCCTGTTAGAATATCGATGTGAGGTGTTCCACCAAAGCTCCTGTGTTTCTGCAGGAATATTTAGAGGAGAAAAGATTAGATTATGAGAACTATTCCTTAATCAGTCCATCCTAGATTGAATGTAACTGTAAGCAGGTGGGGCATGGCTGGAGGAGGTGGGTCTCTAGGGGCATATCCTGGAGGGTTGCATCTTCCCTGTGGTCCCTTCCCACTTCCCTTGGCTTTCTGCCTCCTAACCTCACCAGGAGCTGAGCAATTTTCCTGCCCTGACCCCTTTCCCCATGACACGCTGCCTCATTCGGGGCCTAGAACAATGGAGCTGGCCACCTATGGACCGAGACCTCTGAAAGCATGAGCCCCAAATAAACTTTGTCCTCTAAGTTGTTCTTGCAAAAGCTGACAAAAACAGTGCCATCAGCAGCTGTGCCAAAGGGGGAAGAAGAAATAACAAACCAGGAGAGGTTCCATCCACCTACAGCATCTCTTCAACACTCTCCCCTGACAAAGATTTATGCAGCACCAAGTGACAAAGGAGGATTGGACAGGTCAACAAAGGGAACTGAGAAGCAATAAATCGACGGCTAGCACAGTCCACCCCTTTGGCTTCTTCTGCATGCCCCTTTTACAGACATTTGAACATCCACACAAAAATAAAACACCTCTCTGTTTCCACCTAGCAAACCACAGCCTGCCTCTCTTCCTAAAAATAAGGGTGTGCTCGCCCTTCCATGAAAATGAGGAGATGCATAGTGTCAAGCAGCCATTGGCTCCACTACTGGCTGTATTGATAACTCTCAAGTCAGTCACAGACCCAGGGGACATTTTGTTACCTAAAGACTACAAAAAAAAAAAAAAAAAAAAAAAAACCTCCAAAAATTTACATCTAAATATATGCAAATAAATAGCAGGAAGGAGAAAAACATGTTTATAATATCCACGTGAATATATGCTTGTAAGAAGCAAAGAAAATATGCAAAGCTGCTATAGTCATTTTTATAATGAGGCCATAGTTGGTAATACATGATTTCTTTCTTCCATAATCCAGACTGTATTTACAGAACCTCAGGTGGTAGAGTTGTTTACCTGGTGAGATGACCCCAGCCTCCATTCCCTAAAGGTCAGAGCCCTTAGTCATCCTACTTTTTGTCTTCTTCTGTCTGTGGTTTTCTATTACCTGTGCTTTTGATCATGAAGGTACCAAGAGGAAGTCCAGCAAATCCTCTGGGTTCCAGACACAGTCCTTCTTTTCCCCACGGTGGAGCAGCAGCTCAATTTCCCTTTGGTAACTGGGATCAATCATTGTATCCAGAACAGTAACATCTTTTCTGTTCATTGGTTCGGTGGCATGTCACCTCAAAATGGCCAGGTGGTGATCTCACAGCAAGCTGCAGTATCATGTAGTGGAACAATGAAGGGTGACTTTGAAGTTGAGAGAGAATGATAAACTGATAACTGGCATAGTTGTCTTTGTTTTTCATTTGAGGATCTAGAGAGGTTAATTGACCTGCTTGACATCACCTGCTAACAAGAGGCAGGTTCAGGACTTTGGCCCAGGTCCTCAGCCCTCAGATCTGAATGTGCCTTTCTGGTCCTTTAAGGAAGGGATTTCGGGTAGACTGGGTCTAGCACCAGCCATGGAGATGAAAGTCCTGCCTCTTAATTCTCCCAGGTCTTAAGTTCAGTGTGAGACCTTGGGCAACTCACTCGAGGATTCTGAGCATCAATTTTCATAGCTATGAATCCAAGATGCTAGTTCCCAGTTGCCCAGATTAGAATGAGAATTGAATGAGTTAAAGGTCTATGAAAGCACTGGGCAAACTCTAGCAGATTATTAGGAGGCTAAGGATTATTATTAAGGATTGTGCAGACTCAATTTACTGCTTACCCACTGAAAATTTTGATGAATTCCTTAGCACCTCTTATTTTATGAAAAAAAATGGCCTCTTGTAGGGGAAGTTGCTGCCACCCAGGCCACAAACAGGGGGAATTCTAAAGTCAGCAGGAAATGTAGAGCTGGGCCTAGTCTGGGGTGGTGGGAATGGATAGAATTCTTTGTACCAGTAATCTCTGAACCTCAATTATTTTTGCCAAATAGTTTTTTTCCGAGTCATTTTAGGAAATGGCTCACTGCCTTTTTCTATTTTATTAAATCTAAGAACCTCATTAAGTCAAACTACCAGCCATGCATTGTCAGCAGGAAGAAAATGGGGAAAATCCTCTTTTAGTGTTTGATCATGAAAACCTTTCTAAGAAACCCAAGACAAACACAGTCCCCTCCCACTGCCTATTCACACAAGATTAACTATTGTGCCCTTCACAATATTCAATCATCATTTCTTCCCCATTTAAGAGCTGCTTGCATGAATTAGGAAACGGAGAACAGCAGGCTCCCGGTACCTCGTTCCACATTCTCGGCACTAGAAATATGGCTTAATTAAATGCAATTAGGACACTGACACTATTTTTATTAAGAAAAGAAGCTAACACTTCCCCCCGCCTCCCCCCCACCCCCGCAAAATGAAGAAGATAGTAAGAGAAATTAAAGTTTGTTTTCCACGCCCTCATTGCCCATTCCAGGCTGCTCCCAGGTCTTGATTATTGCTCATCCATAGATCACGATTCCCAATCCAGCCTCACAAACACCTACACTTTGCTTCTTGTCTTTACTTGCTATATGGATGCTCCCCCAATGATAAGCACTTGAACCAGAAGAACACAATTTCATATTCTCAGTAAAACTTGTGAAAATGTTCTTTTCCACATAGTTGTCAGGAAAGCATTCCATCATTAAAGAAGATAGTAGGAGAAATTAAAGTTTATTTTCTACACTCTAATACGTATTCCAGGTACTGCTCACTTAGCTAGTGTCAGGTGCAGACACACAATAACTATGTTGGATTGAGACCTTTGGATTAATTTATATGAATCCTTTGATGAATAAAAGAATCTTATCAGGGGCTGGGGATGTGGCTCAAGCGGTAGCGCGCTCGCCTGGCACGTGTGCGGCCCGGGTTCGATCCTCAGCACCACATACAAACAGAGATGTTGTGTCCGCTGATAACTAAAAAAATAAATATTAAAATTCCCTCTCTCTTTCTCTCTCTCTCTCTCTCTCTCTCTCTCTCTCTCTCTCTCTCTCTTTCTCTCTCTTTAAAAAAAAAAAGAATCTTATCAGAAGGACTTATAAGAAAGCCCTAGAGGGCTGGGGCTATAGCTCAGTGGGAGAGCACTTGCCTAGCATGTGTGAGGCACTGGGTTCCATCCTCAGCACCACATAAAAATAAGTAGATAAAATAAAGGAATTGTGTTCATCTATAGCTAAAAAAAAAAAAAAAATTAAGAAAGAAAGCCCTAAACTCTTCAAATGACATTTAATATTAACTGATTAATGCTATAATGCTAAACTAAAAATTTTTAAAGAATCAGTTCCCCCCTCATTATAAAAGTGATAAATGGTCCTTGTAGATTTTTTTTAACTATAAGGAAAAATAAAAATAAAAATCATCCATGGTCTGACAGCCTAGATTTTTAAAAAACACTTTGGTGTATTTTCTTCTCTTGCTCTGTCTCTTATTAAGATTTACAACACATGGTTTTGTATTTAGCTTTTTCACTTATTTTGAACCCTCTTTTTTTTTTGGTCATTATGTAGCCTTTGAAAACCAGATTTTCATTGAATGCATGACATTCTGTAACATGCTTGTAGATATGTCTGTCTGTCCCTTCAGTGTGTGTATACATACACAGGAAAGCAGACACACACATACCTGAATTATTGCTCATTATAGTAAAAGGACTCAGAATACCACACATCACAAAGATGAATTCATTGCTCCCAGCAGTGAGGGAAAGCTGGGCTGACCAGGCACAACCTCATAGCAGAACAGACTGATGATGTTTTATGGGACTTGGGGGGAGTGTGGATTTCAGGGATTGGCAGATTTTCAGGATAAGTAGATGGACATCAATTTTAGAAACATAATTATTCCAGTTAAACGTTTGTTGATTGGTTCATATTTAGAAGCTTATTTATTGGACTGCCTCCGTTCCTGATTGGTTGACTTTCAGATAAACTGTCACTGATTGGTTTGTCAAATTGTGTTCACTGAAGCAAGTGACACTGACAAGAGGTTCTTAAGACCCAGTTATAGTGGTACTCGTTACCACAGCTACAGAACCGCCTTTTCCTAGGAGTATGGGAAATTTTTTATTGTCAACATCGTAATTTATCTAATCATTCCTTTGTTGTGTGATAACTGGATTATTTACAATTTTCCACATTTATAATGTGCATCCTTACACATCTTTCATGTGCTCTTCTTCTGCTCTCCTAAAAGTGTGTTGGTGGTTCAATAGATGATTCAAAATTTCCATAAAAGTAACATAGGTTTGTTACAAAATGTTTAGGAAATATAGATACATAAAATGGAGAAAATTAAAATCATCAATAAAATTCCCCCCTCCATGCCATACAATCCCTGTTCAATGTTTACTGCTTCTTCCCCTGGTCCACATTTTTGTGCTTCTATAGATATATTCTTTGAATATAAACACAAATGAGAAATTCTGCTAGTACCCTTTTTCCAGTTTGCTTTCTAAACCTAATTAATTATCATGCATATGGTTCCTTGTCATCCTACGATATTCTGTAATGACTGAACAGCATGTGTGCTTATATCTGCACTTAATACCACAATTTATTTTACTTTTTTCTCTTGTTGTATATCCAGGTCTTCCTCCTCCTTTTGTTTATTCCTCTATCCCTATCTCTGTGCCTTCCTGTTTATTTTATTATAATTAAAATACTTTAATTATAAAATATAATTAAAGTATTATTGTATCATTTAAAATTGTTTTGTTATTATAAACAATGATTATTGCATGTATTTATACCTACATGTTCACATACACCTATCTTTTTTTACCTCAGGATAAATTCAGAGAAGTTGGATTTTTGGATCAAGTAGTGGGACAGTTTAAAAACGTTTGGTAATTATGTTGCAAAAATGTTCTCCAGAAAGATGCAAAATGTAGACTGTCAGTTTATAATGTCCATTTTTTGCACTCTCTGAAATACTTTATTTCATTATTTTTCCTTATCTGCCAATTTTATAGAAAGAAATAATATCATAGTATCATACTAATTTGTATTTCACTGTGTGGGAAATGAAAATTATTTTCCAACTTTGTTGTTAAAATATTTCTTCTATCAACTTTTTGTTTACGAACTGTTCTTTTTTCTGTAGGCAGGCTTTTATTTTCATGTTTAGTTAGAATACTTTATATATATAAGATATCTTCACCCTTGTGGCATTTCCAATTAACTTATTTGGTTTAAATTTGATTGTTTGTATTTTGAAATTTCTTTATCCTGTAAAATTTCAAATTTTCAAAGATGTTACATTGAATATGCAACTCTAGAGAGAAGAGTATAAGGAATCCCCATAAGTACATTACCCAGTTTTAAGGATTAAAACTGTCTTGTCTTATGTGTCCCCCTTCTCCCTCTTACACTCTGGATTATTTTGAAACAAATCAGAGACATTGAATGATCTCATCAGTAAATATTTCTATATGCACATATTTAAAGCCTAACAGTACTAATATTATACCCCCAAAACATAATAATTCATTACTAAATATCTAATTAGTATTCATATTTTTCTGATATGTATACATATAGATATCCAGAAATTACTGGATTCTCAAGTTAGACTCATGCAAGTCAAAGATTCACCTAGTATCAAACTTCACAGATAATTTCAAAATTCCAGGCTATCAAGAGGCTCAGAAAGGAGTGTATGGGCACCTCCAGGGATGAGGCAAGCCTGTGTTGGGATGGATTTTGGAAACCTGGCAAAGCAATAGTCAGCTGGGAGGAAAGTGTAAATGCCTGAGTTGCCCTGGCAGATGCTGGAGGAAGGAACGTTAAGGCAGCGCTTAAGGCAAGTGAGCACACTTAAGTGGATATTCATTGTAGGGCTGGAGGACTCCATCCTTGGAGGGCTGACAGGACGTGCCATTTCCCAGGCCATTCGATTGTGGTGAGCGGGCACCTGCACTGCTAATACATTCAGTGGCCGCTCTTTACCGCAGGACTGGGCCCATGGTAGAAAAGATGGGTTCAGAGTTGGGCTTGTTAATATCCAGGGGGATGATGGCTTAACTACCAGAAGCCAGGAGTCCATCATTACCTTAATGACTAGCAGCGTAGAAAGGGAAGCCACGTGGGCTTGACTGGTAAGGGGTTATGGAGACAACTAATAGAGCCTGGGATCTGCAGGGACAGAATCCACAAGACGCCAACCAGGATGGCGCTTAACATCTAGAACTGAAAAAGAGGCAAGAATGAAGGAAGAGCGTATGAAAGTGGCTGTCTCATGTCTTCCCATCAGAACTGAGTGTTACGGTACTTTTAAAATACTGTGTGCCAATCACCCTGGATTATTTTATTAAGAATTATGCCAACAGAGGGCAAGTCTTCTTGTAGATCAGTTGAACATTATCTGCCTTCTTTTCCTTTGAACTCTGCAGATTCTCCATCTAAATAAACGTTGTTGGCCTCATCCATTCCCCACCCTCTCAGCCACACTTTAGCAGTGGTCTGGGTGGCCTTGTAGGCTTCCAAGGCTGATGGAGCCGTCTCAAACTCCATGCTCTCCTGGAGACAGACTCAGCACTTCATCTCAATCAGCTCCCCCTAAACCCAACTCTAGACCTTTTGGTAAGCAGCGCAGATTTTGCTGAATGCCTCATATGGAAATCAAAGGGAGGATGGCAGGTGACACAGTGAAATTCCATGGTGCAGGCATCCCACCTGCACCATGTAGAGACTGCCCACTTATGCTTCTTGGTTATTTTTGAACAATTGCCACCATATTCCTACTGTAACCCTTTGTCACATAGAGGTGTATTCACTGGTTTGCTTGGTTATTTTATTGAACTATAATTTTATACCACCTGGCAGTTCTTGAAACTTTCTATGATCTGACTTTCTTACCTTTTCACTTGCTATTTACTCTTTCTAGAATATTCTTCCTTTTACTTCCCCAAATTGGATAATTCCTGAGGGTCCTTTAGGAGTCGTTGTAGATTTTACTCTGAGCAGCCTCCCTCACCCTCCGATCTTGGTTGGGTACCTTCTTGTGTGCTCCTCTCACCTTCTCCTTTGCTTACTCCCCGTGTCAGTCAGGGCTCTCTGGGCACAAATGGCTCATCCAGAAGCTTGAAGAAAGCAGCAAAAGGACATTCCTACCCTTGAGCTTCAAGGACCAAAGGGAGGGAATGGTATTTTTGACACCCTCTAAGAGCTAAGGCCATGGAAGAGGAAGAGCCCAATAGAAGTTACAGACAGAGAGAATCCTAAGTACTGCCAGACTGAGGCAGCCAGGGACAGGGCGCGGGGGGATATTTATCCTGACTATTCTCCCTTCTCTGCCCCCACCTTCCTTCCTCCCTCCAATATCCCTCCCACACACTGTACTAGCCGGAAGCCAAAGGGCAAATATGGCCCATGTCTGTCTTCTGGGGCATCAGTTTTGAGAACAGATGGCAAATGGACAATTGCCACCATATTCCTACTGTAACCCTTTGTCACATAGAGGTGTATTCACTGGTTTGCTTATTTCAGCTCCTTGAGGATAAATCCTGCATTCCGAGGGCTTCATATAATGCCTTGTATGTGCAAATGCTCAATAAATAAATATTTAGATCATGTAATACACTCATCAGATGATGCTGTATGCATTTAGTTCTCATATTAATCCCCATTGCCTGATGTATGGAGAGAAAACTAGCCCTAACATTTCTCAAATAATGAACGAGAGGCAGTATAGGGCCTGGGGGGGAACACAGGCTTTGCAGCCTCGATGCTCCACTTCTTCCTGCCTGGACAACTGTGGGCAAGTTGCTTGCCTTTCTGTATGTTAATCTCCCAATCTAAAAAACGGAGGTAACAATAGACTTCACAGGAGCTTTTGTGAGGATTAAATGATCTAATATATGTGAAATGCTTGGGACAGTTATCAGGCACCTGGTAATTATCATTGAAGTGGCACCTCCTTTCTCTACAGAAAAGTCTTAACTGGCTTCTCCAGAAATCTTCACCATGGCTGATTTTAGGACTGTCAGCAAAAGAGTCTCTGCAAAAGAGTTCAAAGTAGATAAACTTCCTATTTTCGTGTCGCCCTGTTTTACTTGGCCACTGGCCGGGAAGATACCAGCACTCCAGGTGCTGGACATCCCCTTACTAGTTTTTCACAAACATATCAAGTGTAGTAGTTTGTAGAAATGTGCAAACAAGGCCTCTGGCCTTGAGCTGGGCTTCACAAAGATGTTTACATTTTTAAGATAAGTTACAAATGGTAACAGCTGGCAGGGGGAGGAAAGAAAGGGGAGAAGAAGCTCTCTCCTTCTCAGGTGTTGTCCTTGAAGAGTTAACTTACCCAAAACACTGAAAGAAAAAGCTGCTTGTATGTGAACTTCTGCAGACTATGAACTTCTGAGCCCCTCCCCTTACATACTGGGTATAAAACTCTAAAACTGGGTTGGGGATGTGGCTCAAGCAGTAGCGTGCTCGCCTGGCATGCATAGGGCGCTGGGTTCGATCCTCAGCACCACATAAAAATGAGATAAAGATGTTGTGTCCACTGAAAAGCTAAAAATAAATATTTAAAAAATTCTCTCTCTCTTTAAAAAGAAAAAAACTCTGAAACTACCTGAACTTGGGGTTTAGGGGATTTAACGATTACAGTAAAAGCTGTGCCCTCTGAACCTGCTGCAGCCAAATAAAACTGTTTCCTGCTATCTTCGGTGCCTTGTCTCATTTATCCCTATTACATCATCACACATATGCTGTTCACTATTAATGAAATTATAATGTAAAAATGTGAAGTGTTAATAGTGATTTGTGTTGTTATTTATGGCTGTGACTGTGATCCATCTGGAAGTTATTAAGGTGATCCTGGGTCTTTTGCTGGTATTCTCAAAGTACATATGCACATATATAAAAGTATCTGTTTAATCTTATCTCAAAAGGAAAGTGTGGTAGAAAATTTATGAAAAATGACTTCATGGTTTCCATGTCCAGGGCAAAGCTGGAAGCTATAGGAAATGTGTGGAATTATGACCTTTGTGTTGGATAGACTTATGATGATTCAAGTTTCATCTCCCCCACTTACTAGATAATTTAATTTTTTTTTAATTTGGGTACCAAGGATTAAACTCAGGGTCACTCAACCACTGAGCCACATCCCCAGCCCTATGTTGTATTATCTTTAGAGACAGAGTCTCACTGAGTTGTTTCGCACCTCGCTTTTGCTGAGGCTGGCTTTGAACTCTCAATTAGATATGTGATCTTAAGAAACTTTTGCTGTTTGGGGCTAGGGATGTGGCTCAAGCGGTAGCGCGCTTGCCTGGCATGTGTGCGGCCGGGGTTCGATCCTCAGCACCACATACAAAGAAAGATGTTGTGTCCGCCGAAAACTAAAAAATAAATATTAAAAAATTCTCTCTCTCTCTCTCATTAAAAATAAAAATAAATGGTGCTCTGGTGATTCATCCTGATGGTTATAGCTCTATGTACTTTCTAAAAAAAAAGAAACTTTTGTTGGACTGGGGATGTGGCTCAAGCGGTAGCGCGCTCGCCTGGCGTGTGTGCGGCCTGGGTTCGATCCTCAGCACCACATACAAACAAAGATGTTGTGTCTGCCGAAAACTAAAAAATAAATATTAAAATTCTTTTAAAAAAAAAGAAACTTTTGTTACTTCTCTGATCCTCAGAGTCTTCATCTGTTAAAACAGAGAAAATAACATTTACTTTACAGAATCATTCAAAAATTAAGTGAGATAAAACATGTGATAATGCTCAATACCATATTTGGCCCAATGCAGACATTCAATAAATATTTCTGGTTTTTTTCCCACGGAGAAAACTTTAAAGGATACTTTACAGATACAAAAAATAAATAAACAAACAAAAATCAAAATAACTAGTCAATAACTGAACATCCGAATTAGTCAATCTGTAAACATTTACTATCATGGACTCCAAAGTGTGCTACTGTTGTCTGAAAGCCAGCTCTATCATGTAATAGCAGGGTAACCTTAGACAGGTTATTTAACCACTTTGTGGTGCAGTTTCCTTATCTGTAAAATAGAGATAATAATTGTAACTCTCTTGTAAAGTCGTTTTGAAAATTAAGTAATTTGTAAAATGTGAAATGCTTAAAGTAATGCCTAGCATCTCTAAATATTTAATAAGTTTAACTTCTCCACTTTTTCCTCCTCTTATTGGTACCATTATTGTTTTTTTTTTTTTTTTTGCTATTTGACTGAGCATTAAAATAAACCCTAGAAGAGATACCAAGATACTTTAGACAGTGCCCCTGCTACTAAGAAGATTGTCGTCTTCCACCTGAGAAGCCCCTTTAATGGGACCATGTTCATGCTGTCCCTTTAGGTTGCTAGTAAGGTTTCCTTTGACAACCATAATGACAGGTACACTCTCAGGATAAACAAAGCCCTGAGATTGCTGAGTCACAGAGGTAGAAAGCCTGGCGCTTCCTCTGCGCTCTTTGCTGCGGGTTATATTCAGGCCCTAGTTGAGAGAAAGACTGATTGTCTAATACCCTCAGCCACAGAAGAGGAAAAAGAGAGCAGATTATTCCTGAAGGGGCTACAGAAGGTGCATCCTTACAAGCTTTATAAAGGTAACAAACTAGAGGGTGGGATGAACTGCACAGGAAATACAAGCACAGAAAATGGTGATTACATTGTGGCAGGATTGCTGCCCAGAGACCTGACTCCACCTTGGCTTTATGGCCTAAGAACCTTCAGTGTCAAAGAGCCAGCATATCAGTGCCAATGACATTAATTCATATTGCCTGAGCGTCCAAACTCTGACAGGTGCTACAGAGTAAAAATTACTAGCATTAAAATGAAAATAGGATAAATAAAAAGGGTCCTCAATTATTTTTCATGTTTATTTTCCCCAGGAAGGTGGACAGTTAGTCATTGGATTCATTTACAAGTATTCTTATAAGGAAATGTAACAAACATCAAAATGATGATCATGACAGCCAAAATTCATTGAGCTTCTACCACAGTGGGCCATTTGAAGCAGGTGGTTATCCTTATTCCCTAAAGAGTGGAGAACAGAGTAACATGTATCCAGTGCTTAGAGAGTCTCTGGCACTGTGCTACATTCTTTTATACACACTCTCTCATTAAATCTTTAAATAGTAATCTTTCAGCTTTGAAAAAAAGGAGTTCAGAGTTATTTGCTAAGGTCTTAGCACTAGTAAATGGTAGATCAATAGTTCAAATTTAGTTTCACCTGACCCCAAAATACTGGGCTCTTTGTTTTTAACCACATTGTGTTCTTCTGATAACATTACAGAAACAAGTCTCAAAGTTTATATAGTAGCTGTGTAAAGTTGACACTGACATTTTGTCCAGAGAATATTTCCTTTCTCCTGAGAAGGGCTTTTTCTAACCCAGTGAGAGCTACTTACCTCCCTATCCCTCTTCATTATACCACGGTCCTTCCCCAAATGAGGGTTTTCTTAAACTAATGCGAACTGAGTTCCTGACGTTTTCAATCCAGGGTATCCCAGTTGATTCCCCACTGCAATTTTAATGATGGGACAGATCACTAATTCACTTTTGCATATTCTCTTTCATGGTGAAATAGACATATTACTCTTTCCATGATGTGACTACAAGCAGGTAGATCTTTGTGTTTGGAGGATGGAAACCAAACTCTTCACTGTATGTTCAGGCCTTTTCTGAAGGAAGCATGGTTTGCCCTGTATTACAAAACAATCTATGTTTATCATACTAAGCTGGGGCGGAATATTGCATTTATTTTCAGGGCCAATCTTTTTTTTCCCCTTCTAATCATCAAGAATTGTTTACGCTAATAGTAAATAACTAGGGCTGTAGGAAGTGCATGTTGGAAGGGAGAAAGAATGTTCTACAAAGCATGGTGCCTTTGACCTCAAGGAATTTATAGTATGGGCAGGAAGATAAGATACATAAATATATAAGACGTCCAAATTGGAAGTCATTCCACATCTTGCAAAATAACTGATTGCATCCTAAAAGTCCCTTGGAAAATGAATGTGTGAAACTTGGAATATTTTCACAAAGGAAGAATGATATAAGATCCTGCTATTCCAAGTTTCATCTACAAAAATTATCTAGCAGTATCACGTCACAAAATTATGCTAACTTCCGCCCTTCTTTCCAAAGTCTGACTTTCCCTCTTCCTGGGTCCACTATGTCATGCTGACCCTCTTTCAGTGCCCAAGGCTCTGTCCTGCCACAAGCCTTTCCCCCATCCTAGTGCCCCTTCGGGATGGCTGTGTCCCACCGCATCCCTATCTCACACCTTCACGAACCCTGGGCCATCCTTCTGGATCCAGACTACACACGACTGGCTCAGGCAGTGTTTTATGACTCCCAGGCCAGCTCCTTCAGACACTACCACAGAACTTCCCCAGTGTTCACTGCACTGGGAGGAATGCCTGTGGTATCTGTCTCCTCCCTCTGAGTCCGTGATCTCATCTGTACAAGGAGCAAGAAGAGGTTGGGTAGGTACTAAGTGGGGTTGTTCTGTGGGTAGGAGGAAAGGCTGCAGATAAAGGGCATGTTTGCAGAAGGCTCTCCAAGCATGTGATCTCCTGTCCTGGAGAAAAGACCTGCTGGGGACCAGTCCTGTCGTGTGCTGGCTCAGAGGCATCTGCCTGAGGCTGCTGCTGAAGGCTACTGGGAGGTGGTGAGTAATTACTGCCTGGCTAAAGCTGATCAGAAATAGCCCAGGAGCATTTCTTCTGTCCAGGGGTGAGCAGATGTGCACTTAGTGGCACACACAGCTGATTCAGGTCAGTGAGCCCTAGTTTGTTGCTCCAAATCCTGGCCAAATAGTGAGACCCAAAAGCAGCCTCGTTAAACCAAAGCCATTGCAAAACTCTCAGGAGTGTGATGTAATAACGGGGTGTTGACTCTCTTGGAAATGGATTGGCCACTTGGACTTACAATAAACCAGGTCATTTTGGGTTTACCAGGAGAGAAGGAGATTGGGGGTGGGGGGGGATGTCGGATTCCAGCACAGCCTTGAGGTGCCCTAGAATGGGCATTCTGGGAGAACTGCTTGGCTAGCCATCCTTGAAATGCTTATATCTGTCTCATTCTTCCTGCCGAGGCTCTGCAGGCGATAGGCACTGTCACAGTGAATTAGTGACTCCATAAACCCAGCGTCTATGGCTGAACGGCTGGGGCAAAATTTTCTGAACTCTCTTACATCCTAACCGGCTTGTCTGAAATATTTACAGCGGGCAGGCAGTGTAGCAACGCCTGGGGCTTGGAAATCTGGGACAGAGGTCCAGAATGAGCTGGGTAATCCTGGGCAAATCTCAAGTTCTCAGAGTCTCCTTCCTTGAGCTACAAAAAGTATCCAATAAAGCCTTGTCAACTTGGCAAGGTGACAGTGAGAGCCAGGACACAATCAGTATCTCAGTCACTGGTAAAGTCATAAACCACAGGACTGTTTTTCAAATATTGCTCCAGTTCATCTTCTTGAAGGCTTCTGGAAGGCTCTCCAAGAAGCTGTGACCTAGCATTCCACTTGTATTTATTTGTCGAGAAGCTTCTGTAAGTCAAAGGCATAAAATGGAACCCTGTTAAAGGAGGTTTTTCTGCTCTTTGGGAAAGAACTATCTCAGACCTAGGCAGGGAGCTGAGAGACTGAGGAGAACTTTCTGGTGAGTTTATCTCATCAAACCCCCTCTTTGGGTCAGGCACAGTGATTGTTTGAAGTCCCCAAGGCACCCTCCAGGAAATAAGCAAGGTCTAGCGGGTCAGCGGTTTGCAATCGTTTCCAGGGATTTCTGTTATTTTCATGTTGGAAAGTGTCCCTTGGTCTCTGTAAGAATGGAATTTTCTATAATAACTGAGATGGCCTTGTAAGAAGCTAACGTCCCTGTTGCTGCTGCTGCCAGAAGGATGGATTGACCAGGAAGCCCACGAGCAAAGGAAACTTTTGTTTTTCTCTGAAGCTGTCTTTTACAGAGGTTCCCAAATGCCTGCCCGGCACCCCTCAATCATCAGAATCACCAGGAGTACTTCCTTAAAATACCGATGGCAGTGCCCCACACGAGATGTATGGAGACCTTGGGGAGGGGCCCAGGAATCCTTGTTTCTAACCAGCTTCTCAGAGGATTCAATTGCCCAGCTAGATCTGAGAGTATTGCATGGGGGCTTACCCTTGGGTGTCCAGTGCTCAAAGGAGAAGACAGTGAGCTTCGTTGGAGTCTGTTTGGTGTAATCCAGGGTAGGACCCACAAGGGTCCCGAGGAGGCTGAGCATGTGGCTTCCTTCAAGCCAATATTCTTTAAATATGCACCCAACACTTACCTAGAGGAGAGACACCTGGTGTTAGGAGGGGACGGCAGTGGCGCGTGCTACCTTTCTCTGTTGCCTGCTGCCAATCAGCTCTTGCTCCAAACTTGCAAACTTCACTCTAAAACCACACATTGTAGGATTCCATTTACATGAAAAGCCAAGGGAGAGAAATCCACAGAGACAGAAAGTAGATGTTTTGGTTCCCAAAGGCTGGAAATTGGGGTGGGAGGATTGGGAGTGATAACCAAGGGAAGCCAGATTTCTTTTGGGGTGGCAGAAATGTAAAATTGTGGGGGTGGAAGCACAGTTCTGTGAACAAGCGTAAAGTCCTTTAGCTGTGCACTTTCAACAGGTGAATAGCATGATATGTGAACTGCGTCTTAATAAAACTGTTGAACAGTTCACTCTGCAAAAACCAAAGCCCTGTAGTTAACCATGCCCATTGCTCCTTATGAGGCAAATGAGTAACTGTACTCTATTTTTGGAGAAGGGGAGAATTAATACATCTTGTCTGGAACCTAGAAATCTGTGTTCTGGTGTAGGAAGTGAATGAACATGTATTTCAGAACTGTAGTAACATGTTCTATTGAAGAGGTGATTTTTCCTGTATCATTCACGGTCTTGAAACATGGTAGTGCCCCAGTGTGTGTGTGTGTGTGTGTGTGTGTGTGTGTGTGTGTGTGTGTGTGTCAGCATCCCATGTGGATTTATTCACCTTACTTTAGTCTGGCTGTGGTATAACCGCATTTCAGAGATGAGATCAGTTCCCTTCTCTAATGTGATTTGGGGGCTTACCCAGGCCAAGTCCCAGGGGAAGGAAGTAAAATAGGGATTAACAGCTTCACTGTATTTCTGCAAGACACTTTAAGATGATGCCCAATTTTCTGAGTGTTTTCCAGGAGACTGTTCCTCCACTGAGATAGGGTCACTGTAGGATTATGAGAGATCACCTGGCATTGTGCAGATAGTGAGGGCTTTGGCTGCCTGAGTTCAAATTCTGATTTGCCCCTTTAATAATGGTCACTTTACCATTATGAAATGGTAAAGTTTTCTTAGCTGTATCTGGAAGGTTGTAGCCTTGCTCATAGTATGATTCTGAAAAATAAAATAGTAAATTTATGGAACCTGACACACACAAAAAAAACTGCTCAGTAAAAAAAGTAGCAAATATTACTATTATTTAAATTCCATATCCAGTATGGTTGACAAATGGTTTCCTCATTTGGAAATTCCAAGCTCTTTTGAAGGAAGTCCTTCAATGCCCACATACCTTGTAACATAGTGTCTCACATGCAAAAGCAAAGAGGGAAGGAAGGAAAGAGAGGCTGCTGAGAACACCTATGAGCCACCTGCTCAGGCACCTGTTCTAAGTCTCTTCTATCCTGACCTCCTCTGTCCGTCCACTAGGTTAGAGAAGCAGGCTCCTTGGACTTCTATGTGTGGCCTCACGCCTGCTCACCCCTTATTCCCAGCCACAATTGGGTAGACTAGGTGAAGTCACCCAGTTCAAGCTTGGCTAGTGAGATTCTCTTTCTTCTTCTGGGAATTTGCAACTGGGTCCAACAGATTCTGGTGTGTGCCTTCTAGGGCTCTTAGAAAAATGATATGTAAACCTAATAACAACTGGCAGATATTTTCTGCTAGAAGCATAAACATATGGCCTATAGTAAGATACAGGCATGAAATAGACACATGCTCTTGTGTTCCCCCACAGTTGTGTTTGCAGTGTATTCACACAATCTAATTCTAGACAACCATTCATACTACTCCTAAACTCTCTAAAGCACACGTAAATGTTTATACTATAATGTTAAAAGAGGAGGATAAGTCAGATTAAAATATACATATCTATGCACAAAATACTGGAAAGAAATTATACGAAAATATCAGTAGTGATGGGCTGGGGTTGTGGCTCAGTGGTAGAGTGCTCGCCTAGCACATGGGAGGCACTGGATTCAAACCTCAGCACCACATAAAAATGAAATAAAGATATTGTGTCCACCTAAAAATAAAAAATAAATTTAAAAAATAAATTAAAAAAAATCTACAGTTCTTTCATTAGTGAAAGAACTGCAGATGGTTTATTTTAGTTTTTAATAGTTTCTGACTATTCCAAAAAAGTCTATATGTGGAGCGGGGCAATATGCATTTTTTTCCTTCTTCCCTTTAAAAATTTAGCTCCGCTGGCCTCAGTTTTTTTTCAGAATCCCATTTTGATATCTGATGAACTGACTCACACATAGATGTTAATAACTTATTACCTTCCTAAGGGTATTATTATTTGAAAGTGGCCTTCCAGCAGCAAGATGACATCTTGACCACCTATTCCTTCTAAAACTAGGCTAAACAGTTCTACTTCTAAAAGTCAAACCTGACACAAAAACCTGCTCAGTAAAAAAAGTAGCAAAGTACTATTATTTAACTTCCATGTTAAATCAGTAGTGATTTCCCAAGTTATGGGAGAAAACACGATATAATTATCTAAAATTAAATTTTTCTCCCATAAATTTTCTCTTGATGTCTGCTACCAATGTGTTAATTTGAGTCTTGAAGGGTGAACCTTAGAATTACTGGGAAGCTTTAAAAATATGCAGATGCCCCTGCTCCATCTTCAACAGATTCTGGTTTAATTGGCCTTTCCACCCCTGTGCAGTGGCCCTTCTGGTGAGAAAGACTGTTTGGAGACATCGCCCTCCAGTGGCCGCATTTGATAACTGTTTAGCTGTCTGGATTTACCCTTGCTTCCCTTTGTTTCTCTGCTTCAAGCAGGAAGGCTGCGCTCAGACCTGATTGTCAGAGCCTCCAGTGGCATCTGCACCCCTTTCAGCCATCCAATGAGTGGCTCGGTGTGGGCCTCCCTTTGAAAGGTCCCTAGAGTTAGTTGTTCTTTTGCCCTTGCCTGCCATGTCAGCAACAGACTTTGAACCATCAACCTGGGACAAAGTTTCCAGACTCGTTCTTAATTGTCAGGAGTAACAGTAACAGATAAAAGCTGCAGAGTTTCTTTTCCACAATGGAAATGCTGAGCGAGCTAGAATTATTCCAGTCCCTTTATAGGAAAAAAAAAAAAACAACCCAGTCAACAGTTACAGGATATGGGAAGGAAGGAGAAGAGCGCGCGTGTAGACACATAGTCAAAGATTGAGTTTCTTTTTTTCCTTTGGATGGGGAAGTCCAAGGGTGGGGCAGCTGAAGAAAAGTCTCCCCAGAGTGGGCAGGGACAACAGACCTTACTGCCACCTGGCCCCTGGAGCTAGGGACCGGAGAGAGCAGTCTCCGTAAGCAGTATCGGATAGTCCATCAGATCCACTGGGAAGCTTGTCCAGAAAGCTGCTGACAAGCTTGTTGTTACAAGAGGACTCTGAGAAGCAGAAGCAGGCTTGCTGTTGGTGCAGTGCTGACTGTGTGCCAGGCAGGATCCTAGGCAGTATTGTTTCATAGCATCCTTACGACAGCCCTCTGAGATACATGGGACACTAACGCTAGTCAGGGAGGGAGCCTTAGGACACCTGGACTGCCGGGCCTGACTACAGGAGCTGACTACAGGAGCAAGTCAAATTCTTTTTTTATTTTCTTATTTTTATTTTTTAGTTGTAGATGTTCATAATGCCTTGTTTCATTTATTTTATTTTTAATTGGTGTTGAGGATCCAACCAGGGCCTCATGCGTGCCAGGCAAGTGCTCTGCCACTGAACCCCAGCCCCAGCCCCAGCCCCAGCCCTCAGATTCTTAATTACTAAGTCCAGTGCCGAAGGTCAGGGTGGGGCCTGCAATGAGATGGACCTGTGTTCCAAGTCCATGGAGCTCCTGGGGGACCCTATGTTCTTCCTGGGTGGGATGCAGAGGGATGCAGTGGGGAGAGAGGGGGAGAGGAGGCAGGGCCCGGCAACTGGGCAGAAGCCTGCAGGATGTGGGAGTTTGGGAGGCAAAGAACCAATCAGCAGGGAGAATGGGGGACGGGGTCTCCTCTGATCCTCCTTCAGCCTGTTTTTGACTCCCCTTCTTCCTTCTAGATCTTTTCATGTTTCTCCTTTCTTGTTTCTCCCCCATCCTAGCTTTCTGTTTCTCTTCTTCCTTCCAAGAGAGGTTTTCTCTTCCCTCACGCAGCAGAGCATGTCCTCACAGCACGCCAAGGACTCCTCATGGGATGTTAAGGAGAAAAAGCAATCAATCAGTCAAGTAATGGAAAGCACAAGATGAGTTTCACCTGCAGTCCAAATCCACCCCAGCTTTGGCCCAGTGCGGCAGGGCCTCGCCTGGCCAAGGCCCTTCTCAGCCCAGCGAGCTGAGCTCATCCTGCTGCGAGGAGCTGCCTGCGAATCCCTGTGGCAATCACACTTATCCGTTTCTCATGTTTAATGCAAGCAGGCTTCTGAGACAGCAAAGCTTTCAAGATACCGCCTAAGATACGCACGCGATGCTGCCCTTTGCAGAGCAAACACAAGCGTCCAAAGCTGACGTGGGTTCCCCTACTTTACAGTAATTGTGTTCTCATCTGCACAGATGTAAGCAAACCGATTCTGTCAGAAGCAGAGAAAAATCCATATATAAGGGCCTTTGTGTCCTAGAGAGGTTTGGATTACCTCCATTTTCTGAGTCCCTTGGTAATTTCAAAATGAAGAAATGCCAATATAGGTTAGGTTATAAAAATTGTAGTTCATTGAAATGTTTATCATTAACAAGTTGATGTTTTAACCCAAAAGAGTTAATGCAATATAATTGTTCTAGCTTCAAGCTAATCATAGGGCTCATACAAAGTGATCATTCATAGGGCACTTAAGTAATGGGACATAGATGTAAAGCTGTATTTTGAATAAATTCTTTCAAACCTGTCAGTATATGACTCCTTTGGAAATAACATAAAGATCTGAAATAGAAGGATTTCCTATGGCCATGTTCAAGTCCAGGATATTGGTCATTAGGGCAGTTTCCCTCTGCTGAAATAGGCCTCTTTTCTCCCAACAATTTCTTCTTTCCCCACGGCCACTCATTCTGGATAGTTCTGTTAGCTTGTGTCCTCTGGCCTGTGTTAAGAATGTGCAGATTCGAAGGACTTTATAAATACCATATATTCAGTCCAACAGTCCTTCCTGGGCTATTTGCGTCCAGAACAGCATGCTGGGTCAATGCATCCGGGAGTTCAGATTCTAAGACAACCCTGCTGCTTCCTAGAGAAATGGCCGATTCTAGTACTGGGACAGGAAATAAACCAAATGAGCCTAGAGTTGCTTGTAGTTCCCCAAAGTAAAGAAATGCTCAAATGCATGTGCACGCGTGCAGGCACACACTCACACACACACACACACACACACACACACATATATTTATGAGGGTGTGTCAGACAGACACAGGAGCCAACTGAAAGAGCTCCCACTGGACAAAGCTGGAAGAATATGAGCAACAAAATCAATGAGGCAGTACTGGATTATAACCCAAAGCACACAATGAATATCCACGAGTCCTTATTGATATAAGTGACTAGGTCAATGGATGAGTGGGGGGGGCACAGAAAGAATCCCAAATAATTTACGTGGGTCCCCCCACCCTCAAGAAGGCACAGTGAATGAACTCCCCACTTCTGAAGCACACCACGTTGACCTGCTCCCCAGAGGACCATAGGGAAATGGGAGGGAGAGAAGGAGGAACTCCGATGGAGAAACCGGACAGACACTGCCTCAGCCAGGGGATCCAGGTCAACAGCAGGCTGAGGATTCTCCCCTGTGATGGGATCATTCTTCCCAAGCCCACAGTCCCAGTGCAGTGGGGGGACAAATTCCAGTAGGGGGGCATCCTGCAAAACGTTGACTGACCCTCCCCCAAATTGTCAGGATTGCCAAACATCAGGAAAGTCTGGGAACCTCCACAGACACGGGGTCTGAGCTCCAGCCCTCAGGCCCCCTCCTGTCCTTCTAGGGTTTGATAATCTCAGCTTCTCACCTTGGGGTCCTCCAGGTTTGGAGGTGGTGTGCTTCCTGCTGTTACCTCGGTTTCCCCTAAGCTCATTCAGCCCTCTGACATTGAACTCCCTGTATCAATTCCCTCTGCTGAATTCCTTGGGCAGTTTCCATTTTTCTAACTGAACTCCGATAATAGTGCCGGGTACTGGGAAAGCCCCTTTGGGGTTGGTGTCAGGGATGGATTTGATTATGCCCTTGGCCTTGGGTACTGGGCTCAGTCCTCAGTCAGTGGCAAATACAACCCTAGGGCCCCACTGCATGCAAGGACATAGCAAAATTCAGCGTCATAGTGATCACCAGGGAGGAAATGTCTACTGAGACAGGGGGCTCAGGGGAACGGTGGAATTTTCATATATACATTGAAAGGGAAAAGGACAACAGGCATGAATTTTTACCATCCCTAGGTTACACTGTAGTCACACAAAGCCTTGGAGGGGGTGGCCTTAGACAGCTGTGCAGTTGCAGAAAGGATAAAACCAGTTCAAGGTTTTAAGCTGATAAATCCAAGCCCCAGAGAATCAGAGACATTCTATGGCAGCCCTAAAATGACCCTTCACATTTCTTTAGCCATAAGGCCAGTCTCACAAAAACAGGGTTACCGAATTACAATGTAGGTTGAACCTTATATGAAAACATGGTTTGACAGAGGGGGACTCTGGGATTCTGGTAGGTTCCCAAGAAACTAAACACCTTGAACCCCAGGCTTCCAGGCCAATGGGAAATTTTGGCCTCTAGACCTGTCTGATTAGGGTCAGCTCTGAGCCTGCTCCCGGGGAGGGCAGGCTAACCTGGGAGGAATTAGCTGGGAAGTCAGGCCTCTGAGAGGGGTCTGCTATGCAGCAGCTGCTGCTGCCATTGGGGGGCTTCATGAGATGGCTCTTGGGGGAGTTAAGAAATATGAAGACTAAAACTAACCATTTCAAACCCATTACTGAGGTGACACGGACAGAAGCAAACTGAAAGGAAGCTCCTTTTTCCCTCCTATTTCTCCTTCTCTGTCTGGAAGCTCCGCTACGGACACACCTAGAGGAAAACCAGCTACTGAAGGAAAGATTTTGTTTTGAGAATCGCAGCTCAGCAACACAAAGCAGAGCATAGAAGAGTGAGCTTGGAACTGAAGGACAGTATCGTAATCCACAGAACTTGGTGGAGGAGTCCCCTCTACCTTAAAAAGCAAACCTTAAGGAGATAAGGACTTTCTTGAAATTTCCTTCGCTTGCCAGAGTCAGATAGGGTTTAGATGTGAGGTGTCTCCCAAAAGCTCAGGTGTGAGACAAAGAGAATTTTCAGAGGTGAAATGATTAGATTATGACAGGTATAAACTAATCCGTGGATTAATCCACTCATATGGATTAACGGGGTGGTTACTGAGGTAGGTAGGGTGTGGCTGGGGGAGGGAGGTCTCTCTCTGTTTCCTGGTTGCCAAGTCCTGAGCTTCCTTCTTCCACCACACCTTTCAGCCATGACGTCCTAACTCACTTCAGGTCCAGAGGTATGGAGTCAGCTGACCAAGGACTGAGATCTCTGAAACTGGGAGCCTAATAAACTTTTCCTCCTCTACATTGTTCTTGTCAGGTCTTTTGGTCACAGTGACACACACACAAAAAAAACTGACTAAAACATTTAGTAAATGTTTGCTGAACATTATGGATGATGTTATTTTGTCTTCGTGACAACAGAATCCATTGGACCTCAGACCTCAATATTTATGATGATAGTATTCAATTATGGTGTTCTATGTATTTAGTTAGAAAGTTCCTTCCAAGCAAGATCATTCAGGAAAGTTCTATCAGGAGAGCAGGGCCTACCCTTGTATAAATGGAGTAACCTCTGGCTGTCAGTGGCTGATACCTAGAGGTGTTGAAAACAAAACAAAACAGAACACTGGTAAGAGGCAGGGAACAGCTCCCATGGTGTTGTGAGAATTTCTGGAGTTTGCAGATATACAATGCAATGTCTGAGACTCCTGTAAGGTCTTTCTAGAACTAACCCAGGAATCGGTAGAAAAACAGCACTTGCACCAATCCAGCATCTTTTTAACCAAATAAGGCTGACAGTGATGATTTCTGTTTGAAGAAGTTATTGGTAGCTGAGTGATTGATACACAGATTCCTGGAGGGAGGGCCAAAATACAATGACCTAGTATCTTCAGAAAACAGAGCAACAATAGCAAAATGTACAAGATGCAAAGAACTTTGAATAATGCCGTGGGTTTTAAATTGCGTTGATATTTAAATGTTCAGCCCAGAATTATCCATGTCAAATTAATTATACTTCCTTAGTCTTTTTCTTTCCATTGAAATAAAAATGACAATAAGAGCAACATTGCTCTGCAAGATACATATCAGATTTTTTTCTTTGAAATACTCAAAATTCAGTGAATATCAATTATATTGTATGTTTTGCATGAAAAGTCTCCAACCATTAAGAACTGTGCAAAATCACTTTTATTTCAATGTCAAATTCCAAAGAAAAATGCCCAGAAGTTGCTATGCACATTTGTTTTAACAGGTTTTATTTTTAGGATGCAGTTTGGAACCCAAATTCCAATGAGTCCCATGGACTCTTCCCAATCATGTGTTCAGGGAGATTGAGTCTGTATTACACTGGATTATTTTATGGAAACAAAAGCCTTTATAATGAGGCTTGCTTACTGTCAAGGTGTCTAAGGCACATGGACTACTGTGATAATGTTTATATCCTAAAAATAGGTTTTTCCCTCTCAGCTTCATCTCTGCTGGAGCCCCAAACCAATGCAGCTGAAGAAAAGACTAATAATTTCTAAAATGGAATGGAAATAAAGATCACAGGACATTCAAACAATTTAAGCCATCAACAAAGATTACAGAAACAAAATGCCCCGCTTGCCATTTGTCAGTAAGAACAACAGAATAAAGAGATTTAAGCAGAAAAGCACATTTTAAACATGAAAGAAGAATGCTTAAGGAATGGGGTTAGCTTGCTTCCTTGTAGAAATCTTCAGTTTGTGGTTCTCTTGGGGAAAAAAAATCTAATCAATTAAAAATGCTATTCCACTTGTGAATGGAATGAGGAATACATTTCTCCTGTTATTACATAAATGGAACCCACCCTCAGGGCTTTGAAATATAGCTTTACTCAGACTACACTGAATTTGTGTGTCATCTCATCTTTCTGCATTATAGTAAAATTGATTTTACGATTCCTTTCTCAAAAATTACAGTCTTGAGATGCTTTGGCTTGTCTTCCCCTGATCTCACAGGCTGGGCATGTCACTTGTTCCTTTCTTCTGAACTGCATGTAGCTCATTGGTACGTGGCCAAATCCTGGTTAGAGTTCTCAACCCTAGAAAGAGTGGTCTTTTTGGTAAAGCCAGGATACATTGTTGGCTGATTCGGACTCTCTAAACTCAGCATCATTCCTGAAATCTTTCGCCTATCACTGGAATGGAATAGTTTGTGAAAAATTAATAATGTGATCACCATGCAAATGATGCACATTGCAACATGGGTACTAGTAACTAACGCTCATCCTCACCTCCTGATATGGCCTAAGAGGCCCACAGTAGTATTCAGATTCCTGGCAGTGTGCTGGTGGGTTCTACGTTCATCTAACGATTTGATTACTCAATCAAGAGAATACTTTACTGCCTTTTTTTTTTTAAAAAGACTCCCTGTCTGTCCCTTGATATACTGCCTAGTCTAAATAGAAGGAAGAGCAAGGTCATGTGTTGGCTTTTCATCACTGTGACCAAAATTCCTGACAAGAACAACTTGGAGGAAAAGTTTATTTTGCTTGTGGATTTTCAGTTCACGATTGGCTGACTCCACGGCTCTGGGCCTGAGGTGAGGCAGAACATCATGGTGGAAGAGGGAGGCAGAGGAAAGCTGCTCAGGACACGGCAGCCCCGAAGCAGAGAGAGAGAACAAGGTGCCAGGGACAAGATCTAATCCCCAAAGGCACGCTCCCAGCGATCTACTTCCTTCAACTATCTGCCTACAGTTACCATTGAATATAATCCATCAGATGGATTAATCGCTGATGAGGTAGAGTGCTTGCCAAGCATGCACAAGGCCTTGAGATTGATCCCCAGCACTGCTTATATATTAGTTTATACATATAAAGTATTAAATCGATGAATTAATATATATTAATATAATATCCAATCAGGACCTAGGACTCAGATCTTCCCTTTTAGATAATATGCAACATACTGACCCCTGGTGCTTACACCACCGGCATACTATTTCTCTAACGTCCACCACATATGTGCACTGTATTTGTGTGAACACACTGAACTGCCACCAGGACTGTGACTTCTTGGGGGCTGAGATGGCTTCCATTTGTTCCCCCAACACCTTAAATAACTGGATCATAAAAAGTTCTCAATATTTGTTGAATAAACACAATTATTATTTTATTTTTAGATGAAATATGTCTTATTTCTGATATGTGTTAAGAAATAACATTTTTAGAAATGAAACATTTCAAATTACATGACACTCAAACTATAATGGTAGTGAGTGTAGAGGAAGCAGGCATAGGTAGATCTCCCTGAGGTGGCAAGAGGGGCCTTATCAAGTAAGGTTAGAACCCAGTCTCCCAAAGGCAGCCCACAGGCAACACCTTCCTTTGTTAAGACCAACTAAAACATTTTGTTTCTTTTGTGCATCCTTCAGCATCAGCATCAAGCTGGCATGAAGTGTTTCTGCTCATTTTGATTTTGGGGAGAAGAGGTATAGCTCTTACTCCAGCAAAACTTCAACAATTGTGTGAATTCTTTCAATTCCCTTGGGATCACTAGTTTTTCTAGATAAAACACTGGAAGATATTTAACAGCAATTTGAACCAGGTTTTAGACGGGGAATTCAGTTATGCATTCCAAAAAAGCAATTTTCTTTTGAAGTAGCTCAGGGCAAAGAGGGTATTTTCAACTTTTGGGTGCCTAAACTCGGCCTCCTTCATCCTTTCAATCTAGTGTCCTTTATTTTCTTCTAAGACTATTTTGAATAACACTAGCTGAAAAGGGTCACTGGTGGTTGAGATTAATAAGTGGCTGTTTTTCTTTCTGGTTATGTCAAGTGTTACATGTTTTCTTCAGTTTCCATTTAAGGGACTTGGGTGCATACTCAAGCGAATAGAATAAGTCTAGAGTCTGTTTCAAACGTCAGCTAAAAAGAGAGGTTCCAACATGTGTTGGAAAATGTTAAGAAATAATGCTTAGAACTAGTTGCTTTTCCTTCCTTTAGGGGAGTGATTATTAAGGAGGCCACTGGAGGACATATATGAGATTCACCCAGGGAAATTGTTAGGCTAGACAGACCTCCTCCATACATATTTACGTATTTCTTTTTTTTCCTCTCCCTAGAATCAATACTGCAGTGACCCATTGATTGGTGTGGACTGTCTCTTTGTCAAGGGTGAAGTTAAGAACCATTGCTTAAGACTTATCAGTAGATAAAGCATTTCTGATTTGAATTCTACAAAAATGTAAGACAATATTTTGTTTAAGTTACAGTATTTATTCTTTTTTTTTATTATCCCTCTTAGTCCTGCATGCATTGTTAGCACAAAAAGTTGAACTTGATTGCAACCTCCTTTGAAGAGAGGGTAGGTACACAATTGCCATCTGAATAGCTTTTCCCTAGATGGCCCACGAAGTCCAGACCTTGATAACACTGTCAGTAACCTACACAACGTTCATAGAAAAATTTACTAAATATCCTCTGTTTAATGTAAACAAGGCAGAAGGCCAACAGAGTATTACAGTAACACTATTTTACAGGGCCCAGAAGTATGATTATCATGTTTTAACATACCAAGTGTCACAATGACATGCATATTTTGACATATTGTACAACCCAAAGTGTAATTACAATTTGTGGTTTTATCACTTCACTGTAACTTCTTCTGTCAATACCTAAGAACTTCATAATTAAATGGTGAATTGTATAGTAATACAATAATTTATGAAATGTTACCATGAATTTATGAAGAAATTCCATAATTTGTGCCCCGTAAAATCAAGTGTAACAATCTTTACACTAGCAACAGTGTAAGCAAGCTAAGGATTTTGGTCCTCATATATATATATACACACACATATATACACACACATATATATACACATGTACAACACAATAATGTACAATTAAACCAAAAAGCTATGAATCCACTCACAGCTTCCATATTGCACAAACAGATGCGTTATGAGAACATTAATGGGTTATGTGAGTTCTACCATGAAATTGGCTAAGACAAATCTGAGTTCTATCAAGTAAAGAACGGGGTTCATTAACAAAAATAAACCCAATGATTATACTGTTAGAATGTTTAAAAAAAAAAAGTGCCTACCTGTTTATACAAACTTGAAGCAAGGCTAAAACGCCGTTTGGAACTTGGCTATGGCAATCAATGTTTGAGGTGGCACTTTCTACGCAACACAGTGCATTTTAGTCATTGTTGTGGCAAGTACTGAATAACTGAAGTATTCAGCTTCTGAGAAACAGTGAGGAAAAGTTAGTGTTGCACTATGTTAACAAATTCAACTCACTGTGATAACTTGTGCTGACTCTAAGTCTGAACTAAATATGAAGAAAAAAAAAGAAAAAAGAAAAGAAAGAAGAAAACTAAAACCTAAGCCTTAGCTGAGCACAAATAAAAGTCATTATAACTTAGGAAAATTACATTTTCAGAAGCAGCATACATATATCAAATATAAGAATTAAAGCTTTTCTGAGCTTGGTTCATGAATTAGCTATAAGGTCCCTCTGTGAAATCAAGGATAAGAACATATTTGGTTTGAGACATAATATCATCGCTACTACACCTATTAAACACTACAAAAACATTAAGAAATATCTAATATCTCTTAATGCCTTGTTTTAAATACATCTGTAGATTGTTAACTACCACCTAAAGTGGAGACGTTGAAGTGTTCCTTGAGTAAACTACAATAAATATAGCAAACTGAATGTTTTCCTATCACTCAAAATCACTGGAAGAAAATCCTGCATGAAGTAACTCTCTCACTTTTTTTGCTTCACTGTTTTACTTAATGCTATACTTATGAGCTAAGAAAGATCTGCATCAAATTAGAGATAAAGTCTTCTTGTTTTAACAATGGTGCACATTGTAAAGCTGAGACTATTCATGATATAGATTTTTTTCTTAATAGTAAAAACTAATTATAAAGTAAATCAGAAATAATAATACAACAAAGTAAGCAGATAAGTGTAAAACATGCTTCTAAGCACATGGCCACATGATGTGTATATGCAAACATGCTACATAAAAGAACTTCTCAGGAGAGTAGAGACACGTCTCTCCAGCTGGAACGTGACAGTCTCTTCTCCAAATATTAGTGAATGGAAAGATGCAGAGGAAAGTGCTGCTGCTTAATATTTCAACTTAAAAAAAAAAAAAGCTTAAAAGTGACAACTGAGGGATAAGCATCATTTAAAGACAGAAAAGAAAGACATAGCAAACAAGTTGGGCAGCCCACTTGGCATGCTGTGCACAGCGCAGCTTGGCTAAACTTGTCACCCCATGTGTGCCCACTCCCGGACACCCCGAATTCCCACAATCCTTTAACTTGTAAACAGGACATTCAAAAGACTGTTTTGTTTAATCTCTTTAGAATCATTGCAGACAAGCAAAAAAACCCAACAAAATGAAAAAAATGTAAACAGTAAGAGGCCATTGGCATTCTGATTGCTAAGAGTTATCAGTTGGTTCCCCACCTGGACGCTGCCATGCGCTTCGATAACAAAAACAAATTATAAAGCAATTTCATCAGCAATTTTCAGAGAGGGAGGGAAAAAAGCTTCTCAATCCAGTATGTGTTAATTTAATTAGGTTAAAAAAATATCATTTTAGCAAATGCTACCAATGATGAGCATAAATTTGATGCTGCTGCAAAAAATGACAATTTAAATCAACTGGGACCCAGACATGGAAATCAACCACTAACATGGCTATGTGCACAGAGGAATAAAAGAACATTTCTTTAAAAATATATATATTAATCAAGAATTTATCATATTAAATTGTTATTCTTAGAAAAGCTGAAGAAAGTTAATGTTGCTCTACACATTTTTATCTCCTATAATTAACTCAATTCCTTTGTTGGTTCCTGAATTATATATATTTTTTCTCATTTACAGTTTTTTAAATATTTTTGTTTGATAAGAATCTTAACCTTAAAAAGTTATAAAATTAGTAAATTTTTTTGCTGCTTATTAATCCAAAAGAATATAAGCATTTGAGTCCCAGAGAATGTAAATGCCTTACTGCCTAAAAGGATATTAAAAAAACAGAAGTATCATCAAAGTCGTGACATCAAAAATTGTGCAGCTTTCACACAGTTGTTGGAAATGCCTTATTTCCTGCAAGTCCCTCAACTGCTTCCGGGGTTCAACAACGTGCAAATCTATAGAGAGAACCACTGTGATAAATAAAGCAACAAAAACAGGGTGCCGCATTTTATTGCGTGTTCACTCAATGGTTCTTAACGGTTCTGTGCAGTTTACTTCCTTTAAAAAGGCTTTCGTCCTCTCTCGGCTGGGTGGAACTGTCTTTTCTGATGGACTGTACACAATCGTCCGGATCCCTAGTGACTTGAAAGACGTCAGTCATGGTGTGGAGGAAGTGTGGTATTTCACAAATGCGATGGCCGCCAGCTCCTTACAGAACTCTTCTAATACAATCACACCCTCTAGCAACGTGATGTGGTCGATACTAGAGAAAAAACAGAGGACAGATTGACCTACCAACAGATCTTTACATTGGGTGAAATATTTGCATCACTGAGCACATAAAATTTGGACTTACATAGGGCCTTCAGGTTCCAAACCAAGCAACCGCTTTCTGACTAACAGCAGCTTGGGGGTGAAGTCTTGAATACGCTGAATTCGAACCATAAGGTCACCAACAACCTGCAGCAGAGACAGGGAGCTCAGCTCCTGAACTCAACTACATAAGAGTTCTTAGATAAAATCCTCTCTCCCTGTCACCAAATAGAGAACCCCAACTTTCACTACTCTGTAACCATCTTTGACCAAGGACTCATATCTGTTCTTTAAAATATTAAAATTATATATATTGTTTAAGCAAATAAATTTGTCTCCCACCCCCACATTTTGTTATAGTTCAGAATGTATAATAATCGCTTTAAAACAATAGATACACAATATTCT
Organism: Callospermophilus lateralis; assembly: GCF_048772815.1. NCBI lineage: Eukaryota > Metazoa > Chordata > Mammalia > Rodentia > Sciuridae > Callospermophilus > Callospermophilus lateralis. The sequence continues at coordinate 21,478,953 of NW_027514713.1, read as the reverse complement.
TCACTGGGTGTCACTAACTACATACAGTGATATGAAAAGGCTCAGCCATGCTAGAGAACAGAAGAGAATGAGACTTACCCTGACGATGACAGAGAAGAGGGATCGACAGCCAGAGGCCAGATTCACGTAGGGATCCAAAAGGTACTCATGTGTATGTGGATGAGGGAAGAGGGAAAGTCTGGACAACACTGAGGTCACCTGTAAATTCACATCGTATGGCTGTGCAGAAGGACAGAAAGACAGCAAGAATAATGTACAACATACACATTCTGTGTACCTTATTTACCACTTGGATTTGTCTTTCTGAGAAAGAAAAATCCATCCTCCACATGTTGTTCTTCAATAAAAAATATCTATAACCAAACTACCTCTGACCATTTTCATCAAAGCACATATAGCACAGTCCTAAAACTTAAAAAACAAAAAATAGGAAGTGTGCATAGAGACAAAGTTCAAGAGGGCATCAAACCCACCAGTGTGTCATATATAATATTAATTACAAACCAAAAAGGACATATTAAGTCCAAGATCAAAGAAGAGAAGGTATTCATCTTCTTAGATAGGGTCACATTATTCCAGAAATGATTTTCCCCACCTCAGATTATCCAATGATTGCCAATTACCAAAAGCACATGTACAATAAGATAAAGTCCAATCATAGAGCCTTATCAACAGAATAGAAGTGGATGGGATAGGAATGGCTGCTACTCTATACCTCCAGGTCCTGAGGAGATTCAAAATGGCGCCTACAGACAAGGAGCAGCTTAGTGACTACGTGAACATCCGCTCTCCCCGCAATTGTACACCTACCCAGTACAGTTCCTCAGACATACTGTGTATATAATACACAACTTTATTTGAATTCTGGTTGTTAATTTCCATTTATTCTTCATAGAAGCCAGCCTGAAAGTACTTTACAGTGTGTCAACATCAAGGCAAAAGGTCTACTAGACAAAACAAGTCCTTATTATTTGCTTAGAACTTTCAAAAAAACCTCTTGACCCTTCCAGTTTTCTTTTTCCAAGGAGCCAAATGAAACCAATTGGCTGAAACAAAATTGAGCCGGATGAGAACCTAGGTGAGTGAAACAGAGATGGCATTTCAGGGAAGGGAAGGGTGATTTAGGACCAAGTTTAACATTAGCAGTGGGAACTGGAAGCTTTATTCTCATCCTCTGAGCAGCCTTTAAACCCTTGATCATAATGAATATCAATTAGAAGTGAATCTCTGACATTCATAGGAGACTCTTAGACATTATACTGAATATCTTTTGTTTTATGGGCAAAATCTCAACTCCTAGGCCTGAAGTCCAATCTTAGTCTTCCTTACCATAAAACGCTTGAATGTGGATGTTTTAAAAGAAGAAAAATTATCCAAGTCACTCTTTTTCAAAAATGTAGCCTTAAGCAAGAAAAATGAAAGGAAATTTGTATTTACAATAGAGTCTAAGAGTTTATTCTACTTGATAATATTTGTGATACAATAATTTTCTTTAAGACTCAATAAACAATTAAATTATATTTTAGGTTAAAAGAAATGATTGATAAAAATAAATTTTAAAAAATGCATTTGATAAAAAGTGGGGACAAAATAATTTAAAATATAACAAGTCCAGAATTGTACATTCTTCATTTCAGGTAGTTAAGATTTTTATATCTCTAAAGCCTGCCACTTGCAAGTGCCACCATTATTTGTCTTTACATAAGGCTATTTTATGATCTAGATTTTGTAATTTCTCTGTATGGTACTACTTTGGTTTGAAACTTTATTTGAACAAAAATCTAGGTCTTGAATTCTTTAAGAATTTTAAGGCTGACACTGATTCTTTCCTTCTTCTTTTTTGCAGATCAAACTTGGGATCAAACTCAGGGCTTTGTGCATGGAAGGTAAGCAAGAAGCACTCTTCCACTGAGCTATACCCCAGCCCAGATTATTTCTTTTCTTGTTTTTTTTGAACCCACAGGTGCTTAACTACTGAGTCACATCCCCAGCCCTTTTTGTATTTTTTATTTAAGGACAGTGTCTCACTGAGTTTCTTAGGGTCTTGCTAAATTGCTGAGGCTGGGTTTGAACTCATGATTCTTTTGCTTCAACCATCTGAGCAGCTGGGATTATAGGCGTGTGCCACCTGCTTACTAAAGACACTTCAAATGAGGATCAACATTGCAGCATTAACAACCACAAAACTTAATAAACTCACCTAAGTTGTGTGTTGTAAATATCAAATAATTACAAACAGTCATTAGGGACTGCTACCAGAAGCATATGCACAGGCTCTGTGTTGCCTGAGCTAAGTAACTACAGTGTATTTTAATGTAGAATGTGTTATATAAAATCCAAACAAAGGGATCCCATTATAAGTGATTGATTTGGGGTGAGGGAAGGTGATATGATATTCATCTCTGTACAGCCTCTTAAAACTGATTTACTGCAATGGCTTGTGGAAGTAACAAATGTTTATTTGAATGAATATTCATTTGTTCACATCAAGTCCCAATAGACAACTCATTCCTCTTAAAAGATCAAAACCAGGCAAAGACACACCAAAACAAAAAAAGAAAACTTTACACTAATATTTCTAATAAACATAGATGTGAAAATTATCAATTAAATTCTAGCAAATCAAATACAAAGATACCAAAAAGATTGTGCACCATGATCAAGTAGGATGCAAGGTTGGTTCAACATATGGAAATCAATGAATGTAATTCATCACATCGATAGACATAAAGATAAGAATCCAAATGATTATCTCAATAGATGCAAAAAAAGCATTTGACAAAATAGAGCACCCCTTTATGTTTCAGACACTAGAAAAACTAGGAATAACAGGAACATATTTAAACATCATAAATGCTATCTATGCTAATCCCTAGGTCAACATCATTCTAAATGGAGAAAAATTGAAGGCATTCCCTCGAAAAAATGGGAGAAGACAGGGATGCCCTCTTTCACCACTTCTATTTAACATAGTTCTTGAAACACTGGACAGAGCAATTAGACAGACTAAAGAAATTAAAGAGATACATATGTGAAAAGAAGAACATAAATTAGCACTATTTGCTGATGATATAATTCTATACATAAAATAACCAGGAAGCTCCACCAGAACAAATTCTAGAACTAGAAAATGCATTTAGCAAAGTATCAGGATATAAAATCAACACCCATAAGTCAAACGCATTTCTGTATATCAGTGACAAATCTTCTGAGAGGAAAATAAGGAAAACTACTCTATTCACAGTAGTCTCAAAAAATAAAATAAAATACATGGAATCAACATAATGAAAGAGATAAAAGAGCTATACAATGAAAACTACATACCTAAAGAAGAAAAAATTAAAGAAGACCTTAGAAGATGGAAAGATCTGCATTGCTCTTGGATAGGCAGAATTAATATTATCAAAATGACCACACTACAAAAAGCACCATACAAATTTAATGTAATTCCAATCAAAATCCCAATGGCATTCCTCAAAGAAATAGAAAAAGCAATTTTGAATAACCAATAAAAAAAAACTTATCTGGAAAAATAGAGAGCCAGAATTGCTAAATCAATCTTTAGCAGGAAGAGTGAAGCAGGTGGCATCACTATATCAGACCTTAAACTGTACAACAGAGCAATAATAACAAAAACACCATGGTATTTACACCAAAACAGACTAGTAGACCAATGGTACTGAATAGAGGACACAGAGACGAACCCACAAAACTACAATGATATTATATTATACAAAGATGACAAAAAACATACACTGGAGAAAAGATAGCCTCTTCATCAAATGGTGCTGGGAAAACTGGAAATCTATATGTGACAAAATAAAATTAAACCCCTATCTCTGACCACGCACAAAACTCAACTCAATATATATCAAGGACATAGAAATTAAACCAAGACTCTGCATCTAGTAGAAAAAAAGTACATCCTAATCTTCATCATCTGGGATTAGGCTCCAAATTCCTTAATAAGACTCCTGTGGCACAAGAATTAAAATCAAGAATCAACAAATGGAAAAAATCAAACTAAAATGTCTCTTTGTAGCAAAATAAACAATCTGTGAGGTATATAAAGAGCCTATATCTTGGAAGCAAATTTTTACCTCTCATGCATCAGATAAAGCATTAGTCTCTCAGGTATATAAAGAACTTAAAAAGCTAAGCACCAAAAACAAAACCAAATAACCAAATCAATAAATGGACCAAGCAACATTACCAAAAGTTTTTTATAGGTTTTATGTGATGCCAATCCAAATCCCAAAGGCATTTCATGTAGAAATAGATAAAGCAATCATGAAATTTATATAGAAAAATAAAAGACCCAGAATAGCAAAAACAATTCTAAGCAGGAAGTGTGAATCAGGCAGTATAGCAATACCAGACTTCAAAATAAACTACAGAGCAATAGTAACAAAAACAGCATGGTACTGGTACCAAAACAGGCGGGTGGACCAATGGTACAGAATAGAGGACACAGAGACTAATTCACAAAATTACAACTATCTTATATTTGATAAAGGTGCTAAAAGCATGCAATGGAGGAAGGATAGCATCTTCAACAAATGGTGTTGGGAAAACTGGAAATCCATATGCAACAAAATGAAACTGAATCCCCTCCTCTCGCCATGCACAAAAGTTAACTCAAAGTGGATCAAGGAGTTAGATATCAAATCAGAGACTCTGTGTCTGATAGAAGAAAAAGTTGGCTCCAATCTACATATTGTGGTGTCGGGCTCCAAATTCCTTAATAGGACAACCATAGCACAAGAGTTAATAACAAGAATCAACAAATGGGACTTACTTAAACTGAAAAGTTTTTTCTCAGCAAGAGAAACAATAAGAGAGGTAAATAGGGAACCTACATCCTGGGAACAAATTTTTACTCCTCACACTTCAGATAAAGCCCAAATATCCAGAGTATACTAAGAACTCAAAAAATTAAACAATAAGAAAACAAATAAACCAATCAACAAATGGGCCAAAGACCTGAACAAACACATCTCAAAGGAGGACATACAATCAATCAACAAGTACATGAAAAAATGCTCACCATCTCTAGCAGTCAGAGAAATGCAAATCAAAAACACCCTAAGATACCATCTCAATCCAGTAAGATTGGCAGCCATTATGAAGTCAAACAACAACAAGTGCTGGCGAGGATGTGGGGAAAAGGGTACATTTGTACATTGCTAGTGGGACTGCAAATTAGTGCGGACAATTTGAAAACCAGTATGGAGATTCCTTGGAAAGCTTGGAATAGAACCACCATTTGACCCAACTATTCCCCTTCTTGGACTATTCCCTAAAGACCTTAAAAGAGCATACCATAGGGATACTGCTACATTGATGTTCATAGCAGCACAATTCACAATAGCTGGATTGTGGATCCAACCTAGATGCTCTTCAATAGATGAATGGATAAAAAATGTGGCATTTATACACAACGGAGTACTACTCAGCACTAAAAAATGAAAAAATCATGGAATTTTCAGGGAAATGGATGGCATTAGAGCAGATTATGCTTAGTGAAGGTAGCCAATCCCTAAAAAACAAATGCTCAAAGTAACCATTACAAAAACCAAAAAATAAAAATAAAATCCAACTTTGAGAATAACTGCACTCCCAATAAACTGAAACACTACCCATAAAAGCCATTTCATATAAAAACTTAAATGTCTATAAAATAAAATAAAATAAAAAGTACCTGGGGTTGAGGCTGTATCTCAGTGGTAGAATGATAACCTGCACATGTGAGACACTGTATTTTCTCTTCAATACCACATAAAAAATCAATGAATAAATAAAAATAAAAAGATATTCTTTCCTTGTAGAATTAAAAAAATAAAACCCTAAATATAAAATCTGTATATATATGATATACATATAATGTATAAATAATTTGTAGCAAATACATTTACACATGCATATTTATCTATGTTCATATGTTCATATATCCATAATATATATATATATATATATATATATATATACACACACACACACACACACACACACACACACACACACAGAAACAGACAGGTATAACTTCTTGTTTTTAAAAATTTTCTTGAGTCAGAATCTTTTATGCTGCTGAGAATGTCACTAAGATACTGAGGCTGGACACTAAACCTTGATTTTCAAAGAAGGATGCTGTAGGTGGCTGTAATGTAGTAAGAGGCTGTCTTAAAATTAAATAGTAAAAATTACCGAGGATATATCTCAATAAAAATGCAACCCTGAATTCAAACTCCCTATTTTATTCACCATTTAAATTAATATGGATGAAGCTGGAGAACTTCATGCGAAGTGAAATTATCAAGACACAGAAAGAAATAAGAAATGCATTGCATACTCTGTGTTTAGAACCCTGTCCCAACCAACAAAAAAAAAATAAGTGCACACAAATAAAATGTTGTGTATTTCAGGATGATAGTTAACAGTAATGCATCACATTCTGAAAATCCCAATGACAGTAGAATTTTAGGTATTCCTAATACAGAATAAAGTAATTTTGTGAGATGATGGATTTTTTAACATAAAAACATACATATTAATGTGATTAAATGTAATGTTTTCATGCATACATTCACAGATATTAATAATATCAATGTATACTTATTGCATCTTTGTTACCTTTCTACACACCCTAGATATAGTAATCAATATTCTATTTTAACAAAATTTTATTTTAGTTATCTTGAATAAGATATGTAATAGATTTCTGCCTCCTTATTCACTTAAAACACATCATCCAATTTATTTATATTTATGTCTGAGTAATACTGCATTTTGAATATATAATATACTTTCTGATAGATATATTAAGTTGTTTAGGTAAAACTGATTTTTCTTTTTATATGTATCACTAAGCACAGTTATAAAACTTAAACTTATATCACAAAAGAAGGAAACAACAGAAACCCCTCCCCCCCCAAAAAAAAATACAGAGAACTGCTTTTTGGCCTATTTTTATTAAACTAAACAGAAGCAATACAAAACATATAAATAAATAAATAAATAAATAAATAAATAAATAAATAAGATTTCCTTTATTACAAAGATAGAAAGGAGAGAGAGAGAGAGAGAGAGAGAGAGAGAGAGAGAGAGAGAGAGAGTTGGTTTTAAACTTTGTCATTCTACCTGATTACTACCACAGTCTAGGCAAGGAGTTCTGCCCATGGCGATTCACAAGAAGTATTGCCAAGCACACTTCTCTTCAAGCAAGGTTCATCTTGAGCAAAATTTTTTTGTGGACTTGAATGCTAGAATGCAGGTGAGGTGGAAGTATCATGGTGGGTATGCAGATGGTGTGTGAGAGTTAGGAAATTTGACCAAGTCCTATAAATAATCATTTTTAAATATCTATATTTATTTTTATGTGGTGCTGAGAATCAAACCCAGTGCCTCACAGATGCAAGGCAAGTGCTGTACCACTGAGCTACAGCCCCATCCCCAAATAATCTTTTTTTTTTTTTTTAAATGCATCAACTGCATTTTTACATCATATGTATCTTCTGTGATTCTACAATTAAACCTCAGAGACTCTGTTCTTTATACCCTGTTAGCTCAACACAGATTTTCTTAGAGTCCTCTTCCTTACACTTTGAAATAATTATTTGCTCTTCCTCACAGCACTTGTACACATATCTCTCTCAAACAATTTTTTTTATATCTGGGGAACTTTTAAATGCTGAATAATTTCCAGGTGAATTAATAGTTGGTGTTCCACTTCCTAAGATGTGAAGAGCCCTATCCTCTCTCTCTGTGGTCTCCGTCTTTTCACATAAAAATGGCAAAATTACTACATATTTGCAACCCTAAATTTCATCCTGATCCAACTCTAATTATTTGAAAGTAAAGGATGCGATCCTTGCCATGGTTTGTGGAACAGAAGTCTAATTTCAGTTACATGAAAGGCTGAGTCTAGAGGATCACAGCTTTTAGTTGAGTCTCAATAACTTAGAAAGACCTTGTCTAAAAATAAAATTAAAAAGCCTGGTTATATAGCTCACTGGTATAACATACTTAGGCCCAATCTGCAGTATCACAGTGATAAAACATAATTTCTGCCCTCTTTCTTTAAAGATAAAGCCCTTAGGAAAAAAAGAGGACTTAGGGATGTGACTAGATCTGGTAAAAGAAAGCCATGTGTTCTATTTTTTCATTTTTACCTTTTAAGAACTTTCTAAAAATTATCCTAAGTATTTTGTTTTTGATATGATTGTTATGAAAATGGTTTTTAATTTAAAATATAAATATTCATATTCTTATATACATTAACAACTGATTGATCTTTAATCTTGCTACTTTTCTGAGCTCACTTATAGATACTAAAAGTTCGTGATAAATTTTTACTTTTAAAATATCCACTTGAAAACACTTCTATCTAATACCTCATTTGGAAAAAATTAAACAATTGAGGCCGTAAGAGACAGAAGCAAGTTACAATGCCTCTTATTTTTACAAAGGCAAAAATATTGCTGAAATCTTCAGCCATCTGTAATCACTATGAGTCAGAAAGCAAGACAACAAATTTCCACAAACACACATTCAAGACACAGTAGATGATAGATACAGTAGCCAGCAAATCTTTCTTATCTCAATCTAGAAGGAGGTAGAATGAAGAAAGTAACCCATCAATCTTAAAAACTTAAAAATAATAATTGCAAAGACATTAATTTAAGCATCATACCTCCCCTTATATAGAAAAGGGTTGTTCAATGCAAATAAAAAAACAAGTCATATTTTGCTTGAAAATATTTCTTCAGGTACAAATCATGAGAGGTAGTCTAAAGCAAAGTTGGAAATGTTCTTAATAGCATAATACATAGTTTCCATTCCATAGAAGCTTAGTACTTTAGATTAAAGAAGTTTTATGACCAAACCATTGATGTTTCTGACAAAAATAGTAATCTTCAATTATATTTTGCTAAAGATTTGCACAGCTTTGACAACTACTATTTAGTTTTAACATCTATTTTTCATATTAGCATTTAGTCACATAGTTAATTTAAATTTCAGGAAAAAAATCTTACTTTGCCACTTGAAACATAAACATAAATGTAAATGCTTAAAATAATAGGAGTATATTCTTTGAAAGTGAAGAATGTTTAAGTATCTTGACAACAGAATACTCTCACTTTGTCTGCAGAGCCACACTCCTTCAAAACTATGTAGGAAAAAAAAAAAACTACTCTAGATTCCAGTGATTGTGGGCATTGCTCTGCTTATGGTCATAAAATATTTTCTTGTTTTTGTTCTGATGTAATCCTAAAAAATAACACAGTAGTACATGATGGTACACAAACAGCTACCGAAAAACTCACACAGTCTATGTCCCTAGCACAGAAGATGGCAGATACCTGTGAGCTTGTCTTTGCTTACAGTAATTGCCAGAATTTAAGAAGATGAAGCTATAAGGACAATAAAAGGAAGAAAGGTATGGCACCATGGACTTTCAAACTGAAGCAGTTCAGGAAACAGATTCCCAAAAATATGGAATGAAGAGAGAGCTGCTTAGAATACTACCTGTGAAATATTAAAAATTTCAGAGATCATCAAACCTAAATATGCTCATTGGACATAGTCAAACTCAAAAGCACAGCAGAGGATACAGCCCTGTTAAGATAGCAGGTATTGGCTATGTATTTAACTTGACTTTGAGAAACTTTACTAGGTGAATATTGACTAGATCACCCCAACTAAGATCATTTTCAACCTGTGTGGATGTCCCTGCTAATCCCAATATGATGTGTCTTTTCATAACATGTCTGGGGGTTCTTATATACTTCAGGTATTTCATTTAGTTATTTTATTCTTTCTAAATTCAACCTGGTAAATTTTTAGGAGATTGCCTCCATGAATCCTAATTCGGTGCCAGTGATGGTAGCACATGTCTGTAATCACAGAAATTTGAGAGGCTGAGACATGAGGATGATGAGTTCAAGATGAGCCTCAACAATGGTGAGGCACTAAGCAACTCAATGACAGCCTGCCTCTAAATAAAATACAAAATAGGGCTGAAGATGTGGCTTGGTAGTTGAGTGCCTCTGATTTCAATCCCTAGTAAAAAAAAAATCTACTTTTGTTTTTATAAGTCAGTGTGTCTCCAAAGTACAAAGGTAAGATCTAGAGTGGGAGATATACTTAGTTAACTCTTCTAATAAAGTGCTTATAGTTGATAATATATGAAGTACTATTCATTTCTTTGGGGGAAAAAGACATCACAACAGAGTACAACACAGAAGAGAAGTTTCAAAAAATATTTCAAAGAAGAGAAAATATTAAAATGAAAAATAAATACATAAATGATAAATATGTGAGTATAAGCTATACTATTTAAAGAAGTTAAAATTCAAGCCAAGAGAATATTGTATATTTACCAAACTGTAAAAAAATAAACATACACAAAAAGAGACTAATGGTCACAGAGATGTTAAGTGACAAAAATTGTCAAATTTGCTGTGCTAAGGTCAAAGGTAGAGCAACGTTGCTACATGGTGTGATGCTATCTATTCAGGCTTACGCAATGAACACTTAATTCTACCTGTAGACAGAAGAGAAGAGTATATATATATATATATATATATATATATATATATATATATATATATATATATATTTCTATGAGAATGCTCTAACTTGCCCCTAAAACTGCCACATTTACCAACTGAAAAATTTTCTCCATCTACCACCACACCCTACAGTGCAAGAGGTTTGATCAGTACACTGAGGCTCAGTTTTCACACCAGTCCAAACATGGCCCAAACATCACATAGTGGAGACCAGATGGCAATAGTTTATTTTGTAAAAATGTTCTGAAGAATAGAAAGAAAATTGAAAGAAAGTCAAGCTAAAGAGAGAAAAATATACAAGTGGAAGAGGAGAATTATAAGGGGGGGGGGCTTTCCTATTAATGAGTAAAGAGGGAGTCAATTTCTTTAAAATGTTTTAATAGTATTAGATAAAAACATAAAGTAGTCATTACAGTTGGGGATTACGAAGGGTAGTAAGAGGAATAGGACATAAAGAGGTTGTCAGGGCACAATTAGTGTTCTATTTCTTGATGTAGGCAATAGTACAGAGTATTCATTATTTGTGGTAATTCAAGAATCTATATAATTTCAATGTCCTTTTCTGAATGAGCTCAATAAATAAAATTTCTTTTGTAAAAGATTGTAGAGAATGTCAAAAGGGATTAAAATTGTTCTAGAAAACACTGTGTAGTAATAAACATGATATATTTTTATTGTGGTGCTGGTTTCTTGGGTATGAATATATGTCAAAAGATAAAAGTATATTCCTAAGAAGTGTAAAGGTTAATATGTGCTAATTAAACCTCCACAATGCTGTAAAAGAGTGGTTTGCATCCAAAGCTGCATCCAAAGATGTAGTAGTACTACAACAAAAAATAAAATATAAAGTATTTAAAAAAGTAGTTCTAAGCTGTCCTCAGAAAAAATGAAGCTCTAAGTTATTCAGTGAGACCCTCTCTATAAAAAAATACAAAAATAAAAAGAAAGCTGGTAATGTGGCTCAGCGGCTAAGGACACATGAATTTAACTTCTGCCCTCTCCCAAATTAGTAAGACTTAAATTAGTAAGCAATAAAAAGAGTAAGAATTCATTAGCAAATAATTTATCTTAATAGTTTGGAATAAGAGTGTATTTATGAAAATAAGAGTAGAGAAAATTCTAAGCAAAGGAGCAAATTTAGCAAATATTAAAAAGTACCACATAAAAAATCGCAAATGTCAAAGTTGGTGTTTTTAAAAAGCAAATGAAATTAAAAGAGCACTGAAATTTTTTATTATTAAAAATCATGTCAATTATACACTATATAATGGCAAATATATGTATATATACACTGATGTTTCACTTGTTGAGATTATATTCAGGAAAGTTTATATAAAGATGTTTCTGCCATTTTACAAACAGCTGAATTTAATGACAAGAATCTAGATGGCACAGACTACTACATGCCCAGGCTATTTGCTACATGCATTGTTGTACATGAAGACTACAACTGATCAAAACATCACAATGACATCAACAACTGATTCTGTGATTTGTGACAATTAGTGTAACCTTCAAAATAAATTCATAGACTATAAAACTCATAGATTGCAATGGAGGGAGAAAATGGCATTATTTCCAAAAAAAATATGTTAGAATAGAGGGACATCGGTGTTGCAATAAAAATGCAATTCTACCCTTCACTCAAAACATAGCACCTCATTTTCATATAATGCTCTATATAAAAATTTTAAGTAGGGCTGGGGGTGTGGCTCAAGCGGTAGCACACTCGCCTGGAATGCGTGCGGCCCAGGTTCGATCCTCAGCACCACATACAAACAAGGATGTTGTGTACACTGATAACTAAAAAATAAATATTAAAATTCTCTCTCTCTCATTCTCTCTCTCTCTCTCTCACTCTCTCTCTCTCTCTCACTCTCTCTCCCTCTCTCTTTAAAAAAAATTAAGTAAATATTACTACAACATAAAATAAAATATAATGCATTATAAAATAGTTCTAAGCCATCCTCATAAACAATGAGGCCCTAGGTTATTAAGTGAGACCCTCTCTCACAATAAAATACAAAAAATAAAAAAGAAAGCCGTGGTAATGTGGCTTAGTGGCTAAGGACCTCTGAATTTAACTTCAGCCCTCTCCCAAAAATGCTATTGTACCCTTCATTTACACAGTATAAGAATCCATTTTTATGAAGTAAATATTGAGCATATAAATTATGAATAAATAATACTAAAATATGAAAGAAAACATAAAGAATTCAAAAGTTATTGTAAGAAAGAGAGATAAGGTTCATGTGGTGGGACAAACCTGAATATCCAGTATTCTGGAGCCAAAGACAGAAGGATCATAATTACACCGATAATCACAGCAACTGAACAAAATATTTTCACAAAATAAAATTTATAAAAGGTTAAAAAAGCTTGAGGATATAGCTCAGAAATAGGACACCCTGGTTTCAATATTCATATCACAAAGAGGAAAAAAACAACAACAACACAAATTAGACAGTTATTTCTTTGTAAAATTACATAAAATATTTTTAAATTTATAGTTTTATAATATTAAAATAAAATTCTCCTCATCAAAATAAAATTCTCCTCATCAAATACCATTAAAGAGTGCAAGGTGAAATGACAGAGTAAAAGAAACTAATTTCCTCACATATAATTAAACAACCTATGTGTTGAGGAAAAAAGATTGCAAAGAAAAAGCATGCAAGAAACTTGAACATACAATTTATATGAGATATCTAAGTGTTCAATAATTCTAAAAAACTCAAAATTAGATAATGTAAAATAACATTACAATATACACCACATTTAAAACTATTGACAAAGATGTGGAATGAATTAATTATCATGTAGGAAAGATGGTGTTTTAGTTTTTGCTATCCACATGTGCAGACTGTTTTTCTATTGAAGATACCTGATACACTTCCACAAGAAACAGACTAAAATTATAGCACATTTATAGATATGTATACAGCAGTATTTTTCCAAAAAGTTTAAAGACAACATCTTGATTAAAGAGGAAGTACATTTAGAAAGAGATAAATAATAAACTGTGGAAAATAATGGTTTCTAGAAGAAGAAACAAATTTTTTATCACATTAAATCCAGAAGGGGGGGACTATAAAACACCAAGTATGGCTTGAGTTGTGGCTCAGAGGCAGAGTGCTTGCCTTGTACATGTGTGGTACTGGATTTGATCCTCAGAACTACATCAAAATAAATAAATAAAATAAAAATATTGTGTTTCAAAAATAACACTATATAAGTTTTTTTTAATGTCATATGAATGTTATATTTTCTAGGAAACAAATTTAAATAGAAAATATGTAAAATTTGAAAATATAAAAAATGCATAGAATCACATAAAACTCTCATTTAAACACCATGTGTGTAGATGACAAAACTCATCATTATAAAGATGACCATTACCCCCAAATTAATTTATAATAATACTAATAACACCCTACCAAAATTTCAAAATGCTTTACTTCTAATTAAAAAGAGACAAAAGAAAAAATTTTTAAATTTCTTCAGAACTCTGCTCATAAAAGAAAAAAGCAGCAGCTCTCATGTGCAAATCTTTCAAGATCACAAATAAGTGGCTTCACATTAATGTGTGAGTATTTCCTTAGTCTAAAATCCACAACAGGAGTGAAGAAAAAGGGGTAAAAATCAAAGGTTCATAATTATTTCTAGAATAGATTCATAAAAACTTGAATCAGAAATTTAGTTCACCAGCAAAATTTAAGGCCTTCTGAAGATGTGTACGGCTCTTAGAATGGCTACTCTCAGGGCTTAGGGTTATGACTCACAGTTCTAGTCCTTTTCTAGAAGGCATGAGGCACTGGGTTAAATGCTCAGCATCACAAAAAATAAAATAAAATCAAGGTATTGTGTACAATTGCAACTAAAAAATAAATGTCAAAGAAAACCAAGAGTGGTTACTATCAAAAAGTTGAATGATAACTAATATTCCAATTATATGGTTATGGAAGAAAAAATAAACACTTTTACATTGAACTAGAATATAAGTTTAATAACTCACATTTTTAAAAAAATCATGAGAGCTCTTTAAAAGCTAACACAGTAAAAATAATTCTGGTTGTATTTTCTGGAAAATACAACTGGAACTGGAATCAACATGTCAAATAATGGCTGCATTGTAATCTTCATTGTAGCAGCATTCACAGAAGCCAAAACACGGGATGGGGAGAAACTTAAGTGCATTTTTAGATTAAGGATACACCAGGAGATTCAAAAGATTCTTTCTAGCCACAATGCACTCAGGCTGTTTTGAAACTTACACCTCTCTCAAACAGAATAGGACCCAAGTACTGAGTCTGACCTTGAACTTGTGCCTTAGAGATCTTACATGTGTCAGGTGTGAGATACTAATATCTAGCTGTTTTGAAACACAGGACCAGAAAAAAAATCAGAGAGGGCATGATATCCCCATGACATAAACTCCACAAGAAGGATTCTCAGCCCAAAGACATTCTGACAAGATGTCTGTCCTGGAAAAGACAAAGAAAGAACACACATATACAAATTTTTATGAAAATCTAGTGATTCTTCTCTACTCATGTGAAATGCTCAAAAACAAACAAAAAAAACCAAATGTTTTGCTTTTTATTTGTCTGTGGTTCTGAAGATTTAACAAAGGGGCATGTTAAATCTGAGCTATATCCCCAGCCCTTGTTGTAAAATTGTGAGATGTCTACCTAACTTGCCCACAGTCTACCTAAATTCTTGAAATTGACTGTAAAATTGCAATCTTCCTGCCTTTTCTACCTGAGTCTCTGGGAGTACAGTTATGTGGCACTGAACCCAGACAGAAAACAAATCCTATAAACAGATCCATCCAATTTCTTCATAAAAATTCAAAAATACTGTGCCCATTAGAACTGTAGTATAAGAAAAAAAAGTGAGTACTGTTGGGCAGAGATATTGTCATTAGGAATCTGGACAGGAAGATGGAATTTATGAATTTACTGACAGATTTAGAATATTCAGGGTTAACCATGCAGAATGACACACACCTTTAATCACAGCAACTTTGGAGACTAAGTCACAAGATCAATGCCAGTCTCAGCATCTGTCTAAAAATAAAATTAAAAGTACCAGGGATGTAGCTAAGTGATATAGGATCTCTGGATTTAATCTACAGTACCACTATACTCACAAAAAAGAAAGACTAGCAAGATTTAGAGGAAGGAATAACTGAGACTCCTACAGATCACTACCACACTCATGCAAGGAGAGAACACATGGAGTTTTGATTCTAGTGACTCTGCTCACTCCAGGACACAATCTTGAAAGGGGCTAAAATGCTGCACTTTCAGAAAGAAGTTCAGGTAAGGATGGACGATACTCTGCAGAAATAGGACAGGACTCCCAAAGTCCCCATCACTGACACATGCCCAAAATTACTGGCCACTAAAGACTCAGAGATAACCTAACCTAGATGAAGACCATGGCCTGCAGATTCTAGAGACTACCCCAGGGTTACCAGTCCACAGTTGCCAGTTCCTACGAGAGTACAGCCAATTTCATGAAGCCTTGCCCACCAGTGTCAGGGTACCAGAGCACACCACCATTTACTAGTTTTTGAGGGGCCCAATGTTCTGTTAGTAAATATTCCAGCACATGAACAAGGGAAAAAATTAGATCCACTGAAAATAAAGAGGAATCTTAGAAAGGGAAAAAAATGCTGGCAATCTCTAGAGGAAAAAAAGCCACACCAGATGGCCAAAGCCTGCCTCTCATCATTGGCCATGTGCTATATTTGATATAACACACCTAAGAGAACAGCACTTATATTTTCACTCTCTCAGGCTAATCCTACTGAGTTTTCTGTTTTAGTGACATGTCATCAAATGCTGAAAAGAATGAGGTTAGAAAGACAGATTCTTGGTTGCAGTTTTTTTTTCAGTTGCTGGGAAATGAAATACAGAGCCTCAGGCTGCAACTGGCTTAAGTTAAGGTTTCCTGGTAGTAGTGACACCCAACCTACCCAAAAGAACATTTGCATTTAACCTCTCACATAAGGTCTTTTTAATCTGTGATTTTATAAATCTGTATATTATTTTGGATGGAAATAATAAAATAACAATAATGAAAAATTTTATTTAACTTTCTTGCTTTCTCTTCTTCTGAAGAAACATTGAAAATTTAACTGGGATGCAATTCTTTAAGGAAGTAAGCACAATGATAAGAATACATCAGACACAAATGTAGTCATTTTTTTTTACTATTCACAAGATAAACAAATAGTAAAAAATTGATTTTAATGGCATAAATATTTTAATATGGGAATATTACAATTATGTGACAAATAAAATATTATTTTAAAAGTATATGCATTGTTGAAACTGTGCCCTCAAAACCAATGTCAAACCTCCAGAATATCACAGCTCATAAAACCACATTCCGGACTTCAGAACTATAATTTTTCTGACCTCAAAAAAATAAAGGTCCTGACTGCTTCTCTTTTATTCTAGGTGGGGAATGTAATTTTTTTCCCAATATTTCTTCTCAAGTCCAAAAAATATGAGAGATAATGCCATGGATAAGAGCAGGAAGGTCTAACTGGAGAGTTTTCAAAAGTAGACTATTTCCCATCAAATGCTGGCAATTGACCCTTTCATTTAAGATATCAGACAGAAGCAAAAGAAGATGTTCCAGAAAGTGTGCCCATGTCTTCACATATAACCACAACTTTGAGTCTATTATTTAAAAGCATTGAAGGAAAACTCCTTATTTCATAATTGACTTTAGACCTAATGACTACTACTCTATGACATTTGTTTTTCTTCCATGATTAAAGACACTTTAATTATTAAGCAGGTATCACCACATATGGTGACACATGTGTAAAACCTCAGTGGCTCCAGAGGCTGAGCAAAGAGAAACACAACTTCAAAATGACTCTCAGAAACATAATGAGGCCCTAAACAACTTTGTTGAGACCTTGTCTCTAAATATTAAAAAATGCTGGGAATGTAACTGAGTAGTAAAGCACCCCTAGGTTTATTCCCTGGTACCAATAAATAAATAAATAATAAATTTAAAAAATTGTATCTAATTTGAAAGCCCAAATACCTTTACCACACATACAAATTTTCCTATTATTTTAGGCCTTGATTAATGATAAATATTCAAAACAGTAATATATATATATATATATATATATATATATATATATATATAATGATATATTATATATATATATACTCATATATATATATAATGATATATTATATATATATACTCATATATATATATATATATATACTGTGTGTATATGTATAATATATATGTATTATATATGTATATTATATAATATAAATATATTTTGTTTATATAATAGCATGTGTATACTATAGTATATAGAAAACACATATTAAACATAGTATATATATATATATATATATATATATATATATATATATACTATCCATAGTATATATTTATTATGCATGTAAACACACACAGTATATATGTATATATATTATATATTATTGATATCTCTTTATGCCTCTAAGTAGAGAACTCTAATTGGGAACATAGAGTAAAAAGAAGGCAAGGGGAAACATGAAATTAGTTGTATCATTTTGAATCACCACAGGGAAAAAAATGGAATTTAGACATGGAGGACTCAACATTTTATATTTGTTCATGTGTATGACACAGGGGCCTACATTAAAAAGGTCATTACAATATTTTGAAAGAAAGTATATGTGATATATGTGAATGGCAGATAATGTTTAAAAAATTGGAATCTTCATGGTGTCTTACAGGTGCTTTGTTAGGTCTGAATCACAGCCCAGTCATGTATTAGTAGGCTGCATGAGGAACATTGCTAATCTTTGTCCTCGAAAATTATTCCCATTGTAGAGATGAGAAAACACAGGTTTCTGGACATCAAAAGGCAACTCAGCAACACACACAGAACTACCTGAATACAGAACAGTATGAAATTTCTTCAAAGCTTAACAAAGTTTGGTTTGCTCCTTATATAAAGAATGTCAGTCTGGAGAAATATTTTCTTCCTCATTTTGAAGACAGTACCTCAAAAATACTTCCTAGGAGAAACACAACTGATTTAGCATCTTACATGTTAAAGGAACTCTTCTGAAGCAAGATCTATCAAACCGGATTTTTAGAGAGGGCAAATGCTTGGAGATTACAGGGTTTAAAAAGCATATCCCAGGCCCAGAGACTGAGCATGACTCAAAAAAGAAAATGATCTAAAACACTTATAAGATGTTAAGAAAATATTATGTAACTATTTCTAAAAATAAATTCTTTTTGGTTGCTATTTCCACAAATATCACATCTCTGGTAATAGGATAGGCTGAGATTGATAAAGATGACAATATTTGAAATAAAGGCTTCTGCTTCATTTTCTCCTAATATATATACTATTAATATGGTATATAAAAAATGATCAACAAACTATATTTTTTTGTATAAGAAACATTTTCCTCTGAAGTTCGTCTTGAGATCTCAGCTAACACTATAATTTTCTTCTGCAACTTCACATTCCTTTTCTCACACAAGATCTAACCCTAGAACTTTACCATTGGTTTCTTGGCTTTAATATATCTAGGGATTCTGAAAATTATGGGGTTTATAGTTACGGATGTTTTTGTCTCAGTATTTTGGAGATTAAATCAAATATAAATTAATAATCTACTTTCACAGGTTTGGGGGAACTTCTCCATTTTTCCATCTGCCTGCTGTGTGTTCTCTATGATATCACCTTCAGCCCCAGAAGCTCCTGCTTGGCAAAGTTAAACCATAAATTCTCACATCAGAGCCTGTGGTTCCTTGTTCCTAGTGGGAATTCTGCATGTTCTTGAATGCTTGCTTCTCATTTTCTTCTACTGCCATCGTCAATGTGACCTAATGTGATCTTATATTTATTACTGTATGCTGAATATTTATACCAATGTATTACTTTCTAAGGCATTTATTTAAAATATTTGAGGTGTTCCAGGAATTCTCTTTTATAGGGCTCATATCCTCAGTTCTTTCTAAAATTCAATAAATAGATAAACCTCTAACTAAAAAATAAATAATGTTATCACTGTTAATACCAGAACATTAAAATAAATAAACAATATTTAAAACTCTCAGCCCATAGGTATAAGGACTTATATTACATAGATCAATTTGTTGGAAGACACAAACAACCAAAATGCATTGTGTCCTTGGTGATCATTGTACTGGGAAGAAATTATTGGTTTTAGCATTGGACTCTCACCAAGCCATGGATTTATTAAGGGTAGGACACTGGTATTTTCTTCTGTAACCATGACATGGTATCAATCATATGTAAAAAGGAAAAAAAAAATAACAGAAATATGAAATGGTTCCCTCAGAAAAAAGAAGACATTACCAGCACACTGTAATCGTGCACAGAATATCCAAAATGTGGCCTCTGTCTACTGGGGCATCTACAGAAAGCATGAACATGTATACCTGATGGGAGAAAGAAAAAATGTTCCAATCTTCCAGCAAATTGGGCTCTATTATTTGAAATTATAAAAAGTAGCCATTGATAAAGCAATATTTCTTGCAGGACTGAACATTGAATGTACATTTGCAAGAATATAAAATAGATTCCCAGAGCTTTTCAATACAGAAATATTGATAATAAATAAAGTTCAGAAATAGCCCGAATGTCCATCATTTGTTTAGTTCCAACTTTGGTCAACCTACACCATGGGAATTTAAGATTTTTGCATATGTGGAGTGTTTTCCAGGTTGTTTCATTGAGTAAAAAATAAGGGGCAGACAGGATATACAGGAGCACTCCCTTTGGGGTAAGAAAGAAATTTACATAATAACTTATTATTGTTATTGCCTCTTACCAGAACAAGAAACAGTAAGAATATATACTAGAAACAATTAAAACATATGTTTATGAAGGGCAATGGGAAAAGATTAGTGGAAATGGAATATAGGTGAGTCATCAATGTATTTTAACTGGGTTTATATTTGAGCCACATAAACAACAACCACATTCAAAACATAGAATAAAATCAAAGGACAAAAATCAAGGGCCAAAAGACAGGTAAGAGTCTGACAACTCAAACATGAACCATACTATTCTGTGACTAATTAATTTCTTAAGCTTGAATGATTTCCAGGATCTTTTTCTCCAGTGTGATCAAAATTTTTACCTAAAGTAGCAATGGTTGTTGTTCTGTAACATTTACTGATCAGTAATTGGCATTACAGGATTCCAGGATTCATATGCAATGTTTAGTGTCTGCACAGCAAGGGACAACATGGGTTTTATATTTTCTCCATTAGACTGGAGTCTCCAAGTGCAGGAGCCACTTCTTATCTAGGGTGAGCAGTCTGGTGAATACACAGATACAATTATTAACATACACTGAAGAATTCTTTGAATGTTTAATGCCAAGAACACAGAGAGGACTTGACAATTATTTCCAGGTCCAGATTTCAGAAGCTTGGCTATACACACTTGGGGGAAAATGACAAGTCCTAGACCCTGTGTGAGTATGTATTTGAATGTTGTGGTAGTTTATCTTGAGCCTAGGCAGACAAAGGTGTGGTCATGCAAGGCAATTAAGTCATGTGGGTAGAGCCATGGAATGGGATTATTGTCATTTATTAAAAGAGAGCTGCAAAGAAACTTCTCAATTTATCCTGTGAGGACACAGATGGTGCACTTCCTTACTCTCATCAAGATGCTACAATAATTTATGGTAGACTGGGTGGTTTATAAGCCACAGACACTCATTTTTCACAGTATGTAAGATCAAGAAAGAAGGCAATTCAATGTTTGGTGAGGACATTTCTCTGGGCATCCCTCATGTATGCGCCTATGTACATGCATATACAACAGTAAGGAGCTTGGGGCTTTCCACCAAGCACAATCCTCATATTCTGCATTTCTACATGTCAAATTTGGGAACCACCCACTTAGCCCCATCCCTGAAAGGCAGTCCCAGACCTCCTATGGTGTTACTCTCTGAGCTACCTCTTTAAGGTAGGAGTGAAGCCTGCTTCTAATCTGTACTCTGGACTCTGCTCTCACCTCCTCAGCCCTGCCTGTACCCTGGTTAGAGCCAGGCCTTCCATTGTACCTGTACCTCCTTTTACTGATCTATGACCTGATCATTATGTGCCAACACTTTACCATGATCATTTGTGCCTTTTTTCCCTCTGTTCCCACAGCTACAATGAAGCTGCCATTTGCTAGCTGTATTACCTTAAAAAAGTTAACTCGACACAGCTGAGCATCCCTGTCCTGCAACATGGATGTAAACATGGCTTCTTCTCATGGAGTTCTTATTGCCAGTGAAGGGGGCAGGGGACAAAAATCTCAAAAACAATAGTCCAGTACATGGTTATCAATGGCTCCTGATGTCATTAAATGTTACCATTACTAACTGTCAATCTCACTTCACAACATGGGAACATGAATCCCTGAAAAGTAAAAAAAATTAAATAATTAAGTTCAGTGGGCCCAGGTCTGCTCTGACTCTAGATTCCCTGCCCCCAATCAGAGCTCAGGGCCAGGATAAATACAACAGTGCCACATGAATAAAGGACTAATGTAAAGCTGATAAAGGCTGTTTCATGAATGGACAAAAGGGAAAGAATTGTGGGAAGGAGCCAAATCCTATATCTGACACCTGGAAAATCAGGAGGTTTTACCTTCACATTGACTCCCTCCTCTTGAGAATAAAACTGTACTGAAAACAGACCCACAAGACAGGTTAGTCATCAATACAGACATTAAAGGACACTCTGGAAGTTACCAGGCTGTTTGGTGCATGTACAAGCAGTCAGAGCCACAGATTGAAAGACCTCAAATGGTTCACATGAGACCATTTTCATCCTGCATCTTCATTCCCTGACTCAAACAATGTCAGGCTGAGCTTGGACACTCAAGGTTCTGTGTTCTGGCAGGTGACATACCCAGAAAATAGCATCTACACATCTTTTCACAAATTTACTCATTCTACTCAGCCATAAACAAGAATGGAATTATACCATTTGTGGGAAATGAATGAACCTAGAGATCATCAAATTAAATGAAATAAATTAGACTCAAAAATGTCGGGAGCCATTCTCACACGTGACTGGGTGACTCCCGGTTAGGGTCTGAGGCGCTCTGGCTGTGTCGGAGCTTTCCCGGCCCTCTCCTGTTGAGAGAACCTGTTCGTGTGGGGGTGTAACTGACCACTGACCCCAGAGGCCCAATCGCTGACCCTGGCCTTGGAGTGCACCCCCCCCTTCAACCTTCATTGGATGGAATTCTCCCCTGAATTTCTTGCTCCCCAATAAAAGGCTACTCCCTGGCGTGCTCGCTCTCTCTCTCTCCTGCTAGCCCTGAGTAATCCTTGCTGCCCTGCCGGGTGGTTAGAGGAAAGAACCAGAGAGGGGAGCCGTCTCGGACCTGGTCATAGAAAAAGGTAACTGAGTCTGTGTGTTTATTTCGATCTCGCTAGCTAACTTTTATGCCAAAAACCTCATTAATGAAACCATTGCGCTGGCCGCGTGGTAGAATTGGTGACCACGATAAAGGAAGTGGTGACAATTTGGGTCACAAAAGTACCTTAAGATATTGAAGGAAAGAGACGTTAAATTAATTAAAATGGGAAATTCAACTTCTGCGGATAAGGAAATGTGTCTGACTATTTTAGATAGTATAATTAATCAGAAAGGAAAACAGATAAAGAAAGCTCAGTTATTACAATTCTTAGAGATTGTAGGTAAATATTGCCCTTGGTTTTGTGAACAAGAATCTCCAAATTTACTTACTTGGGAGAAATTAGGAAGAAAGTTACAAAAGGTCTGTCTTTCTAATGAATTACCTGGAGGCATAGATAATATTCAGAGAACCTGGATGGCTTTGGAAGTTTGTCTTTTTGAATATATGGGCCAGAATTCGTGGCCCCCTGAGGACCTGCTAAAAGGCATTCAACAGACTATCAAGTCTATTCAAATGGAAAATTCGCCTGAGGCTAAGTTAATTCCTTTTCCCTTAAGCCACTTAAAAACAAAGGCACTAGGGACCAAGCCCAAAGTTAAAAATGTAAATTTAAACTTGCAAAATCAGGCTACTCTGCAGGGAGATTATGGAGAGCAATATCAGAAAGGAGATACCTCTGAGGTCCTAGAGAGTCTTCCAGAGGAGGTAAACAATCTTCCTGGAGAGAATACAGAAGAGATTCCTAGAGGGGCTCAGAGTTCTTCTCAGCCACGTGACTTAAAAGCCCAATTTCAAAATGGCGACAGCACAGAACCTTTACCAGCTAATCTATGGGGGAGAGATATTTTAGCCAAAATGAGATTATTATTAGTTACTCCTAATTCTATGAGATCAGTTGAGGAAGTTAGTCAGAGGTATTTTCCTGGAGATGATAAGTGTCGCGACCCCTTGCCCGCAAGGAAGACGCAACTCAGGAATCTTCTTTCAGCAGTTTATTCAGGCCTTGATTTAAGTATCTTTTAGTGACTCCCTTTCTTTCTTCTCTCCGAGGGCCCAAGCACAGCCTAATAAAGCCTCCCACGTACCAATCTTAAGCCGCCGCGTGGATCTTTCTTATAGGGTGGCAAGAGATAGCGTGCCAACTCTCCACAAAAGAATTTGCTTATCACAGGCCACAGTGGAAGCCGGCGCCATCTTCTAATGGCGGCCACAATTTACAACAATGGCTTACCACAGTTCCCCCTTCTAATTTATAAAACAATGCAGGCGAAAGTAGAGGTCCTATCCTACTGTGCAGAAGTGGCTGCAATGTATGGTTCAGTCCTAAGGAGGCGCCTTCCCCAGACCTGACCCCATATCAGCCGACGTCTTTTTTCGTAGGGCGGGGGTGTGGATGTCAAACCCGCATGCAATAGGACATGCTTTCCTTGAGGTCCGTTGAGGGATCACTCAAGTGCAGTGCTTTGCCTCGCATCCTGCATCGTGATGAAGGTGGACGAAGGGGGACATCTAAGGCTGAACTGTGGCTGCACACAACGACAAACGAGTTGACAGCACCCTGAAAGAAAGGCACGGACTTTAAGGCGATAGAGAAGCATTAGTGTGGAAACCCACCTGCGTGCAATGGCAGCAAGACCGGCAGAGTGCAAGGGCTTTCCAACACCAAGAGAATAATGAGGAAAGACATGCCGATCCCAGTGCAATGTTATAACAACTTGGGGTGCAACGACCATGTCAAAGATTTACTGTTTAAGCTGCACAAGCCAGACTTGAGGTGAATTGCCATTTTCTAAAGCTGCAAGAGCTTGGATGATCATAGCCTTATCGTGAGCATTGCGGGCCTTGAGGCGACAGAGAAACCACAAACAGAGAAACATACCGAAGCAACACATTGCACCAAAAATGCCTACCCCCACCCACTCTTTTAAAAAGGAAAAAGCAGAAGATATCCAATCGGTGAATTGACCCAAAGTCACGGGATCAACACGGGTGTTATTCAAGACAGCTATCTGGGTTAGTTGAGACTGGATCATGTCTTCCGCTTCCATGGACCAATTTCCAGCCAGATATTCGCCAATGATGCGGGAAGCATTCCTGGAATCATTAAATCTGACAGAGGTTATGCATAAATGTGCACATTGGTCAACACAACCCAAAAGTACTAAGTCAGCCAATTCTTCTACCTGAGTTTGGAGTAAATCTATTCTTTGGTTGACAGCTAAAATCCCTGACAAAATATGTTGATTAATTGTATTTTGGGATTCAAGTATAGTGGAAGTTTGTTGGACAACTTGATTAATGGTGGCAGCAGTTTGTACTTGATTGGCCATAGCCACTCCGGCCGTAACTGCTGCAGCAGCAGATATCGCCACGGCTGTCACTATAGCCGCTGTGATCCCAAAATCTCTGCGGACTCTAAGTAGCTCAACAATAGGGAATTTATCAGGATCCCCAGTGACCGGGATTGGGACGAAAGTTGGAATTTTCATAACCACTGCTACAGTCCAGGAACCATTCCAACACTCAGATAAGAGACAGGTAGTATGAGAACAATCCAGCATCCCCGATGAGGTGGCCTTAGCCAAAAGGAATAAGAAGGGGGATTGGACACAGACCATTGCAGGAGGCAATGTGGCATTATACAACAGAGAGTTGAAAGAAACGGATGTAAGTCTATTACCTTGTTCACTTTCCCTAACAGTACCAGAAAAATTAGCCAGCCAACTTTTGGCTCCTACCAACTGAGCCAGTGCAGAAATATCGGCTGAAGCCCCCTTTTCATTAGAAATCAGCCATTGAAACCAGGACCAACCTACTCCTGTAGAGGAGCTGGCACTATTGTTAAAGTTATAAACATACCTATTAAGAGAGGGGGAAAAAGAGAAACCTTTAGCAACTTGATGTTTCTCCCAAGAATGATCCTGACAAGGCGTAAATGTTGGGGGGAAACCAAGATTAGGGGAACAGTAAGGAGAGGCCTTAAAATGAGTGGCATTATAAATACTACTAGAAGAAGGAGGCACTGGAATTAGTACCTCGGAGATAATAGCCAAGGGAGTTATGTTGAGAGCAGAGCTGCTGTTTGCGGGGGTCCCTGAGCCTGATTGCTTCCCCGAAACTACCTTGCTCAATATATCACTGATAATGCTTCCTGAGACCTGATTGGACCGCAATGGGTCCTCCCAGTTAGTCAAATTTTTGGTCTTAAGGCTAATGCAATTAGCGTTTCTAAGGCTGAAACAAAAAACTCCTGTGAGATTAACTTGAGATTGATTAAAAATTCTCTCCATGTCCCCTCTAGGAGAGGCACAGGGAGCAGACATCTCACATGAGGTAGAAAAAAGGAGTGGGGAGGACATTAGAATTACCATGAACCGGCATCGGCATTGGCCAGGCCCGTGCCACTGCCCACCACCGCATTGGTGTCGCCTGTGCCATCGGCACCAGCACCAGAGCCAGAGCACTTAGCAGAATGAAGATCTTCATCACAGGATTGTTGTGGTGTCTCTTGTTGCTGGTCAGCTGGTGTCGAGACTCTTCTTGTCAAGCGTTCAGGGACCCACAACGGTTCCGTACGATCCTGGGGAAAAACACATACAGATCCTCGTGCCCATGTCAGCACGGGGTCAGGGCCATTCCATTGGCCCATAAGAACATCCTTCCACTTAACATAGCCAATCACAGAGGGCTGAGGGGACACATGTCTATCGGCCGCAGAGCGACCATGAATATCCAAATTCAAAAAATTAATGGTAAAGAGAGCTAAGGACAGGCGTTCTTTAGGAGTGTGTTCAGCTCCTATTCCCCCTTTTTGTTTTTGTAAAGTTTCCTTTAAGGTGCGATGAGCACGCTCAACAATGCCTTGTCCTTGAGGATTATAAGGTAAACCATGAGTAAGTTGCACTCCCATAGTAGAACAAAAGGCTGTAAATTGTCTGCCAGTATAAGCAGGTCCATTATCAGTCTTAAGGGATGCAGGTGCACCCCATGCTGCCCATGCCTCTAAACAGTGAGTAATGACATTACGTGCCTTTTCTCCCGATAAAGCAGAAGCATGGATAATTCCAGAGCACGTATCAACGGAAACATGCACATACTTAAGGTTACCAAAGTCAGGTATATGTGTCACATCCATTTGCCAAACAATCAATGGCTTTAATCCCCGTGGGTTTACTCCATAATTAGGGGGATGAAGAAATGTGACACAATGGGGACATTGCAATATTATCTGCTGAGCATCCGCTCTTGAAATGGAAAAACGCCTGCGCAACGTTAATGCATTAACATGGAAGTTTTGGTGAAACAACTTAGCCCCCTCTAAGGAGGAAGCCAAGCATATCAATTGACTTCTAGTGGCTAAGTCCGCACAGGCATTACCTTGGGATAACGGAACAGGAAGAGAGGTGTGAGCCCTGATATGCATTGGATAAAAAGAAGCAGTGCGGTTAGAGATAAGCTGTTGAAGCTGAGTAAAGTAAACAGACACATTGTGGGCATCACTAATAGTTCCCACGGTCTCCAGGACTTTTAGTGCTTGTACCACATAGCTGGAGTCTGAAATAAGATTAAAAGGAAAAGAACACTGTTTAAAAACTTCAATAACAATTTGTAGTTCTACCCATTGTGGATTTCCAGGAGCAAATTGATGCTGGATAGGGGGAGAGTCATTAATTACGTAGGCTCCCATTCCAGACTTGGAACCATCAGTAAAAATGTTAACAGCCCCCGGAATTGGACTGGATGAAGTTACCTTAGGGAAAATGATGGGATGTTCTTTAACAAAATGGAGTAATGGATGAGAAGGGTAGTGATTATCAATACTCCCTTGAAACGAGCAACACAGAATAGCCCAGTTGTCTAGAGTAGCACATAAAACATTAAGTTGAGCTTTAGTGTAGGGTATGATAAGAGAAGAAGGTGATTGGCCGAAAAATTGAATGCTTTGTTGAATCCCTTTAAGTGCCAATGCTGCAACAGCATCAGGATAATATTCTAAGGATTTTCCTGGGGATACATGTGGGTGGATCCATAGTAAAGGCCCATCTTGCCACAGTACTCCAGTAGGCTGCCGCATAGTGGCAAGCACACATAACTGGAAAGGTTTATCACTCTGGAGCCTGCATAGAGTGGCATGCTGTATATCTTGTTCTACTTTTATAAGGGCCGCTCTAGCCTCAGTAGTGAGGCTACGAGGGGAAGCAAGATCTGGATCACCCTTAAGAGTAGCATACAAAGGCTGGAGCACAATATTAGGAATATGTAAATATCCTCTTATCCAATTAATATCTCCCAGCAATTTTTGAAAATCATTTAAAGTTCGGAGATCTTGAGTCCTGATGGTAATTTTTTGTGGTTTTAATTTGTCATACCCAATTGTCGCTCCCAAAAACCTGATAGAATCCCCTGTTTGAACCTTTTCAGGTGCGATGTGCAGTCCATGTTGAGCCAACAGCATCACGAGTTCTTTATAAGCCTCATAAACTGTCTGTTCTAATTTTGCGGCCAATAACACATCATCCATATAGTGAATGATCTTGGTGGAGGAATACTTAGGTCTGAGAGGTGCGAGTGCCTTCCCCACATACATCTGGCACATCGTGGGACTGTTAGCCATCCCCTGTGGCAACACCACCCACTCAAACCTTTGATCTGGTTCCTCATGATTACACGAGGGAAGGGTGAAAGCAAAACGTTGGGAATCTTTAGGATGCAAAGGAATGGAAAAGAAACAGTCTTTAATGTCAATAACAATTATATGCCAGCCTTGAGGAACAGAGGAGAGCAGAGGCAGCCCTCTTTGAATGGGCCCCATAAGCTGCATCTGAGCATTAACTGCTCGTAGATCATGCAGTAGGCGCCACTTCCCTGATTTTTTCTTAATGACAAATATGGGAGTATTCCATGGAGAAGTAGAAGGTTGGATGTGACCCAAATCAAGTTGTTCTTTGACTAGATCATGGGCTGCTGCCAGTTTAACCGAGGGAAGAGGCCACTGAGGCACCCAAACAGGCTCCTCGGTGAGCCATGCTATGGGTATTTGAGCCCCAGTGGCCCCTAGGAAAAACCCAGACCAAACCTGTTAAGCTTTTGATGACCTTGCACAGGATGCTTACGTCCCTGTAGGTGCCTCCCTAGTCCTAGACCTGGCTTATACCCCATATTTTGCATGATATGTTGAGACACTGGGGAATAGTCATTACTAAGAGTGAACCCCATGTCTTTCATCAGATCACGGCCCCATAAAGAAATAGGTAAATCAAGTACATAAGGCTGAAAGGTACCATCGTGTCCTTCCGAGTCCTTCCAAGATAGATGTCTACAGCTGATTTGAGGGGCTTGGGCATATCCAAGTCCTCTTAAGGATTGATCAGAAGCCTGCACTGGCCATCCCCTAGACCAGTCCTTAAGGGCTATGATACTACGATCTGCTCCTGTGTCCAGCAATCCCACAATAGATTTACCTTCTATGCTTAATTCCAAAGTGGGGCGATTGCTCATATCCAGTGACAAATAGGCACAATTTCCTCCGGTGGTACCAATCTGATTTCCTGTCTGTGACCTCGAGTCAGCAGGGAAGTGATTATGCAAACTAGGCAAAATTAGCAATTGAGCAATCCGATCCCCTGGGGAGATAGACACAATGCCCCTTGGAGCTTCCACCATAACCTTTATTGCCCCTACAGTATCAGGGTTTACAACTCCGGGGAAAACATGAAGACCTTGTAGGATAGAGGATGCACGTCCAATTAACAAACCTACAGTGCCAGGGGGTAAAGGCCCTTTGAACTCAGTTTCCACCAATTGGACTCCCATCTTAGGTGTTAATACGAGTCTGGAGGTGGAACAGAGGTCCAATCCCGTGGCACCTGTAGTGGCTCTCCGCATCTCGTGGGATGGCGCAGAGAAGGCCATGTCTCGGGTTCGGGTGTGACATTCTCCATTGCCCCATATATTTGCGGGCCCTGGGGTCGGGGGCCCCTTCGGCCGTTTTTTGGCCCAGCTGAAATAGGCTGTCCATGGATGTCCCTCACTGATCTACACTCCCTTGCCCAATGCTTCCCCTTTTTGCATTTTGGACACAGCCCCGGTTGACGAGGGCCATTAGAAGGGCCACCGCGAGGAGGTCCAGTAAAATTGCCTTTTTTGGGACAGTCACGTTTGAAATGGCCGGATTGACCACAATGGAAGCATGTTCCGGCACCAGGACTGCCCCCTTTTGCAATCCGAAGGACAGCAGCTGCAAGACCTGCATTAGTTAAAGGTCCTCCAAGCTCTCTACACACTTTCATCCAAGCTTCCATGCCCTTGTTTTTATAAGGAGCGATTGCTGCTTTACATTCTTTGGTGCATTGCTCAAAAACAAGTTGTTTAATCAAGGGCATTGCTCTATCAGGGTCACCAAAGATTTTTCCTGCGGCATCCACCATCCTAGCAACAAAGTCCGAGAAAGGTTCTGTGGGGCCTTGCATGATTTTTGTTAAATTGCCAGACACTTCTCCTCTATTTGGGAGTGATTTCCATGCACGGATACAAATGTTATTGATCTGTTCATATACCTCAGGGGGGTATCCTGTCTGTTGATTAGCAAATCTGCCTTGTCCCAAAAGCATTTCCTTGTCCCAATGGGGGTGCCCCGCCACATAGTTTTGGGCAGCCTGCTCTACAGCACCCTCTAGCACAAAGGCTCTCCAGTCCAAATATTTGCCTGGAGAAACACAAGCCTGAACAAGGCTAGCCCAATCAGAGGGAGTCATACAGTATCTAGACAGACTCTCCACCTGAGTTAATGTGAAGGCGGCATCCACCCCATAAGTACGCACAGACTCTGCCAGGGTCTTCACAATTTTGAAATCTAAGGGCTCATGGAATCTTCCCCTATTGTCATCCTGGAAAACTGGATAAGCAAGACCCATCTCAGCATTAACAGCCCTCCATGTTTGGGCATGGAAAGCTCTCCTCGAAACACCCTCACCGTACGGCGGCGGGTCCGGAGGATCATTTTTCTTGAGCTCCTGTTTATTTTTGTTCCCTTCTCCCATAGTTAAACTCCCTAGCTGCCGAGACAGTCTCCCGAGCTCCTCCTGTTCATCCTCCTCCTCTTCTGACCCACTTTTGCATGGGAGTGTGCGCAGTGTACTGAGATCTGGATACAAGCGTTTCCTCCCCCGTTTCTCGCTCTGCACATTCCCCTCCTCCTGAAATATTTCACTCCGTGCCAGAGACAATCGCCTCCTCCCCTGTTTCTCACTTCGCACACTGCCATCCTCCTGAAATACGTCACTGCCTGCCGGAGATAATTGTTTCCTCCCCTGTTTCTCGCTCCGCACACTCCCACCCTCCTGAAATACCTCACTGCCTGCCATTTCTGATCTTTCTTCATGTAATTGCTCTAAGATTTCTTGTCCTTTAGTAAGTGCTTCCTGACATCTGCTATCTGCGAGGCAACTACGGATCATCTTCCAAAGGGGTATCACCCCACCCTCTAATATGCCCTGCTCAGAAGCAAAGTCAAGGTCTGTGCCTAACTTATCCCAGCTAGGCAGAGTAAGACTGCCAGAAAATGCAAACCACGGTGCAATAATAT
This sequence comes from Callospermophilus lateralis, assembly GCF_048772815.1. NCBI lineage: Eukaryota > Metazoa > Chordata > Mammalia > Rodentia > Sciuridae > Callospermophilus > Callospermophilus lateralis. The sequence goes on along the minus strand of NW_027514713.1, from coordinate 21,447,350 downwards.
CTGTCTTCTGTAAAAATCTCTGTAAAGTACTACGTTTCACTTTTAGGCCCTTGGAACATAACAGGTTATCTAGGGCCAGGAGAAGCGGGCTTGAAGATACGGCACCCATGACACAACAAAAGACGCACAACAAACAAGAGTGAAAGTAAGAGCAAAAGTACACAGTGCAGCTGCAATAAGATTTAATGCTCTCTCTGGCTTCACAGAGGAGCTGCCGCTTTGACAGGGGGTCCCAATTAGTCTGGGACTAATCTCCGCTTTAATCGCGGGTCCCAATTAACCTGGGACTAATCTCCGCTTTAATCGCGGGTCCCAATTAACCTGGGACTAATCTCCGCTTTAATCGCGGGTCCCACCTTACCTGGGACTAATTGGTGCACCACCCCTGACTGCTGAAAGTTCTGGTTCCCGGGTCTCGGCACCACTTGTCGCGACCCCTTGCCTGCAAGGAAGACGCAACTCAGGAATCTTCTTTCAGCAGTTTATTCAGGCCTTGATTTAAGTATCTTTTAGTGACTCCCTTTCTTTCTTCTCTCCGAGGGCCCAAGCACAGCCTAATAAAGCCTCCCACGTACCAATCTTAAGCCGCCGTGTGGATCTTTCTTATAGGGTGGCAAGAGATAGCGTGCCAACTCTCCACAAAAGAATTTGCTTATCACAGGCCACAGTGGAAGCCGGCGCCATCTTCTAATGGCGGCCACAATTTACAACAATGGCTTACCACAGATAAGGAGACCCTTCAGGAAGAATATCTGTTTATAAACCAGTCTCCATGACAAGGATTAGTAAATGCTCCAAGCCAAAATTTTTATTAGGGGCCCTGAGTACTTCCCCGATCCCTAAGACAGCTGAAAAAATCACCTGGCTCACAGAGGAGCCTATATGGATTTCTCAGTGGCCCATCTCAGGGGAAAAGCTTAAAATAATTCACAGGCTAGTTGAGGAACAACTTCAGGCTGGTCATATAGAACCAACGCTTAGTCCTTGGAACACACCTATTTTTGTTATTAAAAAATTTAGGAAATTGGAGATTGCTGCAGGATTTAAGGGCAATAAATCATGCAATTCAGCCTATGGGATCCTTACAGCCAGGACTTCCCTCTCCCACAGCCATCCCTTTAGATTTTAGCTTGATGGTAATAGATTTAAAAGACTGTTTTTTCTCTATAAGGTTACATCCTGGAGATTGTGAGAGATTTGCTTTCACTGTCCCAACAATTAATTTTAAGGAACCTGTTAAAAGATATTGCTGGAAAGTACTCCCACAGGGAATGCGTAATAGTCCTACTCTGTGCCAAAAATACATAGACCAGGCGATAGATCCCATAAAAAATAGGTTTCCTGATACATATATTATTCATTTTATGGATGATATATTATTGGCTCATGCTAATCCCGAGGTACTTTCAGAAATTTTTACTCAGTTAGAGACTTCGCTTACAGCAATGGGTTTATGCATAGCTCCTTAAAAAATTCAAAAAGTGTCTCCTTTTCAATATCTAGGTTAGATAATTCAAGGACATACAATCCGTCCTCAAAATCTTCAGATAAAAATTAAGGAGTTACATACCCTTAATGATTTTAAAAAGCTATTAGGAGGTATTAATTGGCTGAGGCCATCCTTAAAACTAACTACTTCTGAGTTAAGTCCTTTGTTTCAGATATTACAAGGAAATCCTTCTCCAACCTCTCCACTTCAGCTAACTTTAGAGGCTAAAACAGCTTTAAGGAAAGTTGAAAATGCAATTAAAAATGCACAACTTACTAGAGTTGATCCTAAGGAAATGGTGTATTTATTAATATTTCCAACTGAACATACCCCAACAGGAGCCATATGGCAAAAATTAGGAGCTATTGAGTGGATTTATTTATCCCACTCCCCTCAAAAAAACATTAATTCCTTTTCATGATTCTATAGCTCAATTAGTAATTAAGGGTAGAACTAGGATTTTACAATTAATTGGATCTGAACCTGATATCATAATTATTCCATTTTCTGTTCAACAGATTAATTGGCTTTTTCAAACTTGTAGCTCATGGCAAATCGCTTTTGCTGATTTTCCTGGCCAGATAGATAGTCACTATCCTCGTGATAAGATTATACAATTTGCATCATTAACGTCACTTATTTTTCCAAAGATTGTACGTGCCCATCCTATAGATGAAGCCTTATCAGTGTTCACTGATGGATCAAGTTCAGGTAAAGCAGGATTTTATAGTCATGTTCACACAGAGGTAATACAAACTTCTTACACTTCTGCCCAAAGAGCAGAGCTTCAAGCTCTGATTTGTGCCTTAACTTACTTTGCAAATGAGCCTATTAATATTTATTCTGACAGCTTATATGCAGTCGGAGTTACTAAAAATATTGAAACTTCAGTTATTGGGTATACTTCATCACAAGAGTTATTTAAATTATTTCATAATTTACAAAAGGCAGTGCTAATGCAGAAATATCCATGTTTCATAGGACATATACGAGCTCATACTAATCTTCCAGGACCTTTAGCTTCAGGTAATAATAAAATTGACAGACTCATAGCCTTTTGTCAACAGATGTCTTCATATGACTGTGCACTAGCTTCCCATTCCTTGCATCATCAAAATGCTTCTAGCTTACGTAAAAAATTTAATATTACTAGAGAACAAGCTCGTCAGATTGTAAGCCAATGCCCTAAGTGTGTTATTCACACTCCATCTCTGCCATCAGGGGTAAATCCCCGTGGATTAAAACCAAATCAAATCTGGCAAATGGACGTAACTCATATTCCTCAATTTGGTAAGCAGTGTTATGTACATGTCATAGTGGACACTTATTCTAGATTTATTTTTGCCACACCACGTACTAAGAAAAATTCTCAAAATGTAATTTATCATTGCCTAGCAGCTTTTTCTGTTTTAGGATGCCCTATGCAGATTAAAACAGATAATGCTCCAGCTTATGTGAGCTCTTCTTTTCAACAATTTTGTCAAGAGTTTAAAATTAATCATAAAACAGGAATTCCTTATAACCCCCAAGGTCAAGCCATTGTAGAACGAGCTCATTTATCTATTAAACTTCAATTACAAAAATTAAAAAGGGGGGATAGGCCTATGACTCACCAAAATAGCCTTAATCATGCCTTGTTTGTTTTAATTTTTTTAAACTGTGACGCAGAAGGTCACACTGCTGCTGAGAGACAAATGTCTCCCTCAGTAACAGGCCCTTTAGGCAGGGTTTTGTGGAAAGATTTACAGACCGATCAGTGGAAGGGCCCAGACCCGGTGCTTATATGGGGCAGAGGGCATGCTTGTATTTTCCCAGAAAATTCTTCTCGTCCTATTTGGGTGCCTGAACGTGCTATCAGACATGGAAGAGATAGAACCCAGATTCAAGCGACTGAAGATCGACTCAGAGGAGCCCCCATCCAGAAGGAGGAGATATTGGAAAAGGATGAAGAAAGACCAGATTGACCCAGCCAAAAAGCTGATTTCATGGAAAGACGTGAAGAAGCTAACAACCCAGGCTTCCCGAATACTTCGAGACCTAGGAGAAAACAGGACCCCAATGATGATGGTAGCAACAGTAATTGCCCTACTGGGCTGTCAGGTAAAGGGGGATCAAGTAGACACTTACTGGACATATTTCCCAGATCCACCCCTGGTACACCCAGCTATGTGGACTGGAGAATCTATTCCAGTATTTACTAATGACTCATTCATGATGGGAGGATTTACAGATACTCATATTACTCCCAATCATGTGACTAGATTTAATTATTCTGGCTATAGTACCCAATTACCCTTGTGTTGGTCCCACGATAAACATGCTGGCTGTCTGAAAGTATCATTCAAAGAAAAGACAGCGATTGGTAGACCTAGACTGACAAATAATTCTATTTATGGGGATTTAAAACCTAATACTAGATCAGTAATTAAGATGGGACTTTCCCATAATAAGCCAGTCATTTCTGCAAAACCTCCACAGATACACCACTGTCCAAATAGTTCTACAATTGAGATTGGCACCTTTCCTAAATGGATGGATTGTATAAATCCCTTTCCTATACAACATAACGTGTCTAAAGATAGTGGGTATATTTTAGACTGGTCTCCAAAAATTGATAAGAGACAGTCAAGAAGAAATTCTGCTATGACACCTGCAGGATTTGTTAGTAATATTTTGACTTATAGTAAAGGTGGTGTTCAAAAAGATATTTGGCGTTTAATTGCTGCCTCAGAATTCTTACATTTTACAGACAAACCCTTACCAAGATTTATTGGCAAGAACTGTAAAGAGGGATCTTGCTATGGCTTACGAGCTTGTGTCCAATCTCTTTATGTTTTAATTAATGGAAATGTAAAAGTTAAATGGATAGATGACAGATATGTTGTCACTTGTAATAAATGTAACCTAACCAATTGTATTACTAGGTATAATGGAGAAAAAGGAATGCTGATACTTCATCAGCCCTCTTTTGTTTTATTACCTGCTAATATTTCAGAGCCATGGTATGCTGATGCTGGTTTACAAGTCTTACAGCAAATTCATGCCCAGCTGGCAAGACCTAAACGTGCTATTGGAGTTATAATTGTTGGTGTTTTGGCGCTAGTCTCTTTTATTGCATCAACTGTCTCTGCGTCTCTGACATTGTCTCAAAATATTCAGCATGCAAAATTTCTTAATAATTTAGCTCAAAATACTTCCAAGGCTCTGCGTAATCAAGTAAATATTGATGAAAAGATTGAAACTAAATTAAACGCCTTAGAGGCAACTGTTATTGACATAGGTAATGAACTTTCAGCCTTAAAATTTAAAGAAAGGCTTAAATGTCATGCTAATTATAAGTATGTGTGTGTTACAGCTACCAAGTACAATGCTTCTCTCTGGGATTGGGAGAAGGTTAAAAACCATTTGTTAGGTATTTGGCAAAATAGTAATAATGGCTTGGATATTCTGGAACTTCATCACCATATCCAAGACATTCAAAATAATAGAGCTGATTTTTCAGATCCTTCTTCTTTGGCTAACCAAATATTACAGGAGTTAAATGGATTCAACCCTGGAAATATTCTTAAACACTCGGCCTGGTACATTATTGGATTATTCTCTTTGCTGCTAATTCTGTATTGCATTGTAATTGTAGGATGGCGAGTCTTCAGAATAAGAATGCAGAAACTCCAGAGAGTGAACCGCCGCCTCATTTTTACGAAAAGAAAGGGGGAATATGTCGGGAGCCATTCTCACACGTGACTGGGTGACTCCCGGTTAGGGTCTGAGGCGCTCTGGCTGTGTCAGAGCTTTCCCGGCCCTCTCCTGTTGAGAGAACCTGTTCGTGTGGGGGTGTAACTGACCACTGACCCCAGAGGCCCAATCGCTAACCCTGACCTTGGAGTGCAGACCCCCTTCAACCTTCATTGGATGGAATTCTCCCCTGAATTTCTTGCTCCCCAATAAAAGGCTACTCCCTGGCGTGCTCACTCTCTCTCTCTCTCCTGCTAGCCCTGAGTAATCCTTGCTGCCCTGCCGGGCGGTTAGAGGAGGGAACCAGAGAGGGGAGCCGTCTCGGACCTGGTCATAGAAAAAGGTAACTGAGTCTGTGTGTTTATTTCGATCTCGCTAGCTAACTTTTATGCCAAGAACCTCATTAATGAAACCATTGCGCTGGCCGCGTGGTAGACAAAAAGTCAATTGTCAAGTGTTTTCTCTCATATGTGAAAGGTAAAAGGAAAAATGGAGTGAAAAAAGAAGTGGATCTCAAAAAATTGGAGAGAGAATAGTTGAGTTTAGACAGATGGAAGAGAAGATAAGAGAGATGATTCAGGCACTGAGAAATGAGACTGATCAATGATGTTATGCTCATATGTCACAAATGAATATACTAATAAAATCAACATTCCCTTCACCAGTTCTTTTATGTATATTTTTTTGAAACAGGGTTTTGCTAAGTTATTCAAGGCTTTGCCAACAGACAAAAAGCTGGGGGCCCACAAAGCAAAAATACAAGGGCCTGTCATCCCCCTGGCTTATGTAGCATTCACTAGGCATCAAGTGCCAACTATCTATGACTTCATTTAATTCTCACCACAGTCTTGGAAAGCAAGTGGCATCAGCCCCATCTTAAAGATAAATAAATAGAATTTGGGAGATGTTAAAGATCTATTCAAGCTGAGTGAGGTGGCACATGTCTGCAATCCCAGCAGATTAGGAGGCTGAGGCAGAAGGATTATGAGTTAAAAGCCAACCTCAGCAAAACTGAGGTGCTAAGCAACTCATTGAGACACTGTCTGTAAATAAAATACAAAAGAAGACAGGGGATGTGACTCAGTGGTTATGAGCCCCTGAGTTCAATCCCAAGTACCAAAGGGAAAAACTCTATTCAAGCCTCTAAAAATATATAAAAGCCACAATAAAAATGTATGATATGTACTCAAGACCTTGGTCCATTAACATTTATTTAATACTAGTCATAACATCTAGGAACCTCCCTGAAAGATTAATAAATCCAATGCTTAAGAGTACTCTCCAGAGATTATTGTTTCACTGATTGAAGCTAAAGTCTGGGTATCAGGGTAATTGAATCTAATGCTCACAATTAGGAATGGAATCACTTTTCTATTAAAAATCAGGGAAGCTTAAACAAAGAGATTGGACTCACCTGCTCAATGTTGTGTGTCAAGTCCACAGGAAAATCAGGGTGTATGTCTGTACTTCTGTAGCTCTCCAAAGAGCTCTCTGTGGCTCAAAACAAAAGGAGACTCCACAAAGCTGGGGGAGACACAAGCCAACCCCTCTGCCACAACTCACCCAACAATACTCCCAGAGAATAAGTGAACATATAGGAGACAATTCCAAGTGGTACCTTGATGATCAATTGGCGCGATGCACGGGAATAGGGCACAACCAACTTCAGCAAAGGCAGAGGTGTGGCTGGGCCAGGATGGGGGCTGGTATAGAGGATAAACTTTTCCAGGGCACATAAAGCCCAGGGCTTCCTCCACCACAAATGAGCCTTGCCTTATCACACAAATGCTTGTTCAACTAGTTATGCTCTTCTATTTTATATTTCTCTTGCACATGGCTTTGGAGGTCTCATGCTTTGGTATTTCTTATATTTTTATGCATCTTTCAAACTATCCCAAAATCAACCATGTAGAATATTACCTGTACAGGTTATAGTTTTATTGTATTACCATTTACTTCAAGTTTCCAAATCTCTCTGAAATACCCTTTTTATTTTTTATGACACTTTTATAAACCCTTCACATATTGACAATGGTTGTGATGAAGCAGTATTTTCTGATTTCAACACCTGGAATATCAATGACCTGCTTAAAATGATTGCAATTTCTTTTGATTCTCCATCACAAGTCTCCATTTTATTTTTTACACTCTATATAACTTTATATATAGTACACACAAGCCCAAGCTAATATTATATGGTTTCTCTAAGAGAAAGGACAGACCTCCCCTCTAACACCATTAGTGAGTATGAGGGCTCATCACAGGTTCCTTAGGGTGGCCTTCCAGCATGTGCTCTGACTCAGCTCCATGTTCAATCTTCCTGTGATCTCCTCAGCCTGTGGCCTTCAGTTCTTCTTCTTCTTCTTCTTCTTCTTCTTCTTCTTCTTCTTCTTCTTCTTCTTCTTCTTCTTCTTCTTCTTCTTTTTAAATTTGACATTAATTTTAATATTTTACACAGAGCCTGAATCACAAAACTGCCACTTTGAAAATGGTGGCATACAGAAACAAAAGTACCCAGAAAACCAGGTGCTTCATTTGGGAACAAGCTAGGGAAGAGGAGCCTATCACACATGATAGAGGTAGGACCCTCAGAGGCATAGTGGAACCATTGGAGGTGCCGGGAATCCCTCATGCCAAAGTTGAGGCATTGTAAATTGTTTAATGGGACTGGACTAATTTGATATTATGATCAGAATAATAGCAACTTTGACTGGAACATGATTCCAATTGAAATGCCATTCCAAATAAGTCCAGAAAAAATTTTGTAGACCAGCTCTCCAAGGATTGCTGTTATCCAACAAGGAAGAGAGTAAAATTAAGAGAAAGCTGACATGTTACACTGGGAAAGCCACAGTTCTGTGTTTTCCAGGGGGATTTCTGTCATGTTTTATAGATATTCAAATTACAGGCCTGTAGAGACAGAACTTAAAGATGTCTTTCCTTAAAACGTGCAACTCTTTAGGCTGTTACCTGCACCACATCCTCCCTGGCCTCATCCATCTGGATAAGTGCCTCTGCATTCTTAGATTCAGAAGTAGTGTGCAGTTGGTTCATGGAAAGGCTGTGGAAGGAGGGAATTTTAGCATACTGGTGAGGTTTCTTGTAGCTGCAGAAGAGAGACTTCAGCTCCAACAGTTCTACTCAGCCTAGAAAACTGTGTTCCAAATGGTACATTGAGGATATTTTCTTCTAACAATGTTTGCTTCTTTAATTCCTATTCTCCTAAAATAAGTCATTTTTAAAATAGGGAATGATGATTAATTTTAGTTTCCCATTTGTTCTAAGTTTAATGAGTTCTACTGATACAACTTACATATGGAATGTCATCTAGAGATTTTAAACATTACTTATTTGTATACATATCATAAAAGAAGACATGAGTTTTAACTTGATATTTTATAAACCTTTATTTTATTTATTTTCATGTGGTGCTGAGGATCAAACCCAGGACTTCACACCTACTAGCCAAGTGCTCCACCACTGTACCATATCTCCATTTGTAATTTAGCATTTTTTATTTATAAACTTGTTACTGTAATATTAATAAAAAATAGAACTACTAATGATGTGAATTTTATAATTTGACTAATTATAAGTTTTAAAATTTTTAGAAGGAAATGAGATTCTATGTTCAAAACTTCATTTTATAGAGAGCAATATCACAATGCCATAAACTACTTACATTTCTCATAAAGTCTTTGGATCCAATTTAACTCAAAAAATTAAAAATTTCCTGACCCTGTACTCTCTCAGTTAAGAAATGACAAGTAAGAGGATCATGATAAAAGGGTTTGGAGGCACACTGAAAATTTTTGAAAAATCAAATGAACATGCTAGTAATTTCCCATTCCTGGATTAAAAATACACAGGAATATAATTTCCAAGTTTAGAGGAGGAATATTTGTGTTTATTAGTTCTTTATGTATTAGTTTCATGTGTGCCTATATACGTACATATATGTCCTTTCAAATTTCTGTTACAATAAAAATGTCCAAATCTAATTTTTCTTAAAGGAACATTTAGGTCAGTGGAATCCCATCCTACCCTGGTCACTGTACTTAAATTTCTGAAGTTTTCACAAACTCAGTTGTTTTTAGTTGTGTTTTTTTTTTTGTTTTTTTGTTTGTTTGTTTTTTGCTTGTTGTTTGCTTCTTTAGCATGAACAAATAATTGTGAACCTATCTCCTTCTCTGATCACTGAAAAGCAAAGAACAAGATGACACAGGAAAGCCAAAGTTGTGGAGAAGAAAAGCAGGACTTGAATTTTACATAACTACATCAATTAGAGAGACAGACTGCCCTGTAAGACTCCTTGGGTTTCCCAATAATGACAGCTTGGCATCTGTGAAGAAGCACTCTCTGGTTTTCTATTTCTTTACTTCAAGATTCAACAGATCTTAATTTTATGAACTATATAAATTTATTGACCATCAACTATGTGAAATTTTAAGGCTAAACTCTGGGATGAAGAGTTCTTTAAGCCAATGTTCATTTTCTAGCTTGCAGGGTAATTGCTCTCTAATGTAGAAACTGTGTGATTACCAAGAATTTCTTAAAGAATTCAATTAATAGAAAAAGGCATATAATTTCAAATTATTCATATAAGCATATATTACATTAATACATCTGAATAAATGAAGCATATGAGATCACAAAACAAAAACATTGATCTAAGACTCCTCACACAGCTATGAAAGTGTTGTAATTACAAAGCAAAATAATTGCCTTTTAGGTCCAAAGCATGAGGTTTCAAAGTCCTGTAACTAATAATGTCTATACCTTCTTTATTTCAAATTTATTGCTGTGCTTGCATTATTATAATTTTTTTGAAGGATCATGTGTTGATCTAGTGTTTCATTTCAAACAAATCTCTAAAAAGTACTAAGAATTTTTCTTCTAACATCCATCACTCATAGTATTAGTACCATAGTTATATGGTGAATTTTGAGCCTAAAGAAGAAGTTTACTTAAAATTTAAAAATTATGTGTCACTGAAAAGGTAGAAGATATATTATATTAAAGCTGACCTTATTGTCTAGGAAATAGGAATATGCCAAAGGAATTATTTCCAGGTATTTTGTCATTTTTGATGTACTGATCTGTGTATAATAAATAAAGTTTAATTATATTTGCAGATTTATAAATGTTCCTTAAGAATGAATATTAGTGTATTTTGCTTCTACATCTATGTCTAGAAAATTTACATAATATAACAAAAATTACATGATTTGTGTAGAAATGCTATTCACTGTATCTTTATAATATTTTGGGTAGATTCATTGCTTTGGAATTTTTGCTTCAAATATATTTTGTCAAAAATAAACAGAAATTGTTCATAAAGCTTTTTGTTTTAGATTATATCATCAATTTATGGTGACATTATTATTCTCTTTCAAGCACAAACATATATAAAAAATAGTGATTCTTTTTCTTGGTGCCATGTTATCTTCCAAAATTTTTATCCTTTGTGAAAAACAATGATAATTTTGTAGTGCTGAATTACATCCTTATAAAGCCTATTTTATTTCCTCAATTTTAATCATGGATCTAAATTTATATTAAAATGTATTAAACATTTTTGGTTGTGTATTATAAGCCCATTAACTAAGCTAAGTATTTTACTTAATAATCCAGATCTTCAAATATACAAGTCTATTTTACCCACAATGAATTAAAGTAACAGTCAAAGAGAAACATAAAATGAGATAAACATCCACAATAAAAAGAGGAGGTGATCTCCAGTGACAAAAGACTTCAAAGAACTTCTGGAAAACAAAAAAGTCTGTAAGCAGATTAAGGATGCATTTGAGTTCTAATTAGGGCTCCCAGGGAGGTAGACTAAGACCATGACTAGGCATCTTGGAAGTCCATGAGTGAGTATGCTTCAGATCAGCACAATGGAAATAAAGGGAAGAAAGCACGTTTGGGTGCACAGAATCTGGGGTTGCAGTCTGATCTCAAAGGAGGCTTCTGCTTACTCAAAGTGAAATTTTGGAGCTGTCTTGCACTCTCATATTTGTTCCTACATTGAGACATGGAGTGTGATTTACATGAGTTCCAAACAGTCTTGAGTGTAGAAAGCCTTGAATGGTCATAGCCACAAAACTCTCTTCTCCTGATGAAAGTATTTTTAAAAGACCACTTTCAGCAATTGTCTGACAAATGAGTCCTTCAGTCCTAATGGTGCCATAAGGCACAGTTTCCTATAGTGACACCACAAAAATTCACTCTTCAGTCTAAGTTCTGTACTTAGTTCATGGTACTGGTGAGACTCTATTCCTGAAGAAAACTTATAAGAAGGGAAAACAGTGCAATTAATTACAGTTTTGACAGCTGTGTTAATTGAATGTCATAGTAATGGTCATCTTATGTCGCTTCTGTTGTTCATTTTAAATCCCCTAAAAATATTTCTTTTGATCTCTATAACTTAGCTGATTGAGTGAAACTTATACTCTTCCCCAAATTATTTGAGCCTCCTCACCATAATTTTCTCATGAAACAACTACTACTCTTTTTTTAACCATTCCTGTAGGGCAAGTGAGTACTAAAAAGTAGAAAATAGGATCATCTGTTTTCAGATTGCATTATCTGATTTTTGTCTTCATTGCAACATGGAATAAATGTCCTTCTGTTAAGGAGAATGAAGTGACCTAGCTCGGATTGTAATTTCTTCTCTTCCTTTCTGTTTTCTTAATACATAGAATTTAGAGTTCTCATGTGCAGTTTAAATGTTATTTGGAATCTTGTTAGACATCCTGTTGGAAAAGTGTCCTCTTAAATAATTAGAATTTCTAAAACTGGAGGATGCAGAAGAATGGTGTAAGAAAATATAATTGCCAAGTTGGTTAATGGAAATGATCGTGATTGAGGACTCTTCAACTTTGACTCTCTGGCTCCTGGATGTATGTAGTCTATCTCTTGGTAGCACAAACTGATATAATAAAATTTAAGTCATGGTCTTAATCTACCTCCTGGGGAGCCCTAATTAGAACTCAATATTCCAGTATTCTACCATGACAGTAGCTTTTTGTTTCTTTTGTAGATGATAATAGAGTTGATACCATGGTCATAGACCAATAGTAATATCTTTATTTTTGTTAAGTGTGGTCTGATGGAATTTTAGGCATAATCCCTTGACACTTTATTAGTGGTGTTTGCTTAGCATTTATTGTCTCTAAAAGCAAAATGTAAAAAAAAAAAGTTTGAGTTTTTCTGGTTAAAATTATTTCTCAGTTAAGAGGTCCACTTGTTAATTTATTATGAGAGAATGATGAAAAGAATTATGCTGTAACAAGAACCTAGAGATAGACCTCTCCTCCTAGCTGGCTGGATATTTGGAAGAGGTATTTGATAGATAAAATGCAGTTATGGAAACCATTATGGTACTCAGTCCTTATTCATCCTGTGCAGCATCAGAGGCTGGATAAAAATAACTAGCCAAGTCAAGTTGTCAACTTGGCTGTCTTGTTCAATGTCCATGATGTATGTGCTTTCGTATGTGATAGCATGAAATCACATGATTTACACTGCATTGTCTCTCTCCTTATTACTGTACCCCCCAAATTTTATAGTCATCAAAAGTTTCCTCTAGACCCTTGATCAAGTCTTGATTTCTTCCTATTAGTTTATGTACCTTATTACCTGAGGTAACTTCTTTATCCACATAAAATTAAGGATGAAGTGTGCTGCCAAGTATTCTGCTCTTTAGAACGAGTTTTTTTTTTTTTTTTTTTTTTTTAAGGCTAACCCTGAAAGATACTGTACAATGGTCTTATTTTATTTTACTTCTAAATGAAGAAAACTCATATTTATTTCTAGTAATATTTTTATAAAGGTTCACCAATTTCCTCTTCTATCTGATTCGCCAAAGGGACCTTTTTCCAAAGAAGGAAATGAATAGGTGTTGTACAATTTCTTTGCTCTGAAATTTATTGGGGTTTTCTGAAAAAGATTGTAACTTCAGTGACTATCTTCTTGGTTAGTTATTTACTTAGTTATTGGTCACACTCTACAAGTGTGACCTCAGGGGAAATGCCAAGGAAGATTTACAGTAAAAGAAGTAGGAACTATCAATTGATTATACCTTTGTAACTTAAGTAAGGTTTTTGAAGTACTATATGACTTTAATATCTCTCTGCCTTCCATTTAAAATCAAAATATAAAATTCATCTTTATTTTTTATGTATCACCAATAACTTTCTAAAAATACAATTTACACTTATTTTTTTCTAATCCTGTTCATGATTTTTCTATTTTCTTGATTATATGATTTTTTTATAACTGATACTAACATGATAATCTGTATCATTTCCTGGTTTACAAACACTTATGGATTTTTGTATCTTTTTTAGTTATCGTTGGCCTCCAGTAACTAAGGGAAAGACCCCTTTCTGTCTGCTCCTCCCAGCCCTCCTCCAGCCTCTCAGCTTCCCAGACCCTTATGCAGTTGGTTGTAAATTCTACAAAATTTTTCACTATTTTTCAAGACTAAAAAAAAATCAAAAACTTTAAGAAATACTTTGAAAAAAATGTGCAGGGAGAAAGCAGCAACATATTTTTTCATAATTAGGCTTTTTAATTTTTTTTTAACATTTGTCTTTATTTAATGTGGTTCAGCCACTGATATTTCATCAAAATAACAGTTTCTTTGCTGAGTTCAGGTGACCAAGGAATAGCCACACCCTCAGAACAAAAGAAAACACACACACACACACACACACATACACACACACACACACAAAACAAAGAAAAAAAACAACACAGAATCATCTTTAACGTAACTTTTTAAGGATGTTTCAGATCTCCATAAGATTCTGTGTTTAGTTGAATTTTAACTTCTTTTTGTATTTGAAGAGAGTGTGACTCTTGAACTTGAAACCTTTTATTCTAAGTAACTTTGTGGTTTCTGATGAGGTTAAGGGGGTGAGAGGGTGAAAGGAAAGTGGGGGATTCCTTTGTCATAACATGAAGTTTCCCACACAATCTGCTTTCAGGTGCCAGACTTCAAGTTTTTTTTACACTGGTATACTTTGATTATTTTTACCTCCCCTTTACCCAAAAGTTTTAACAGCATTTTATCAAACTGCACTTATTAAGAACATTTTTAAAAAATATAGTTATAGTTCACTTCACCAGTCTGCACTTATTGCTATGGCTTCACTCCATTGCTATGCCACTTTTTGGTGTCTGAAAAATAAACATAGTATTTTCCATATTTTACCCAGTTTCCTATAAGTATTTACTGGAAAGAAAATCAGGTCTGGAAATATTCCACTTTGATTGAATGCTATGTTCAAGAAAATAAAATTTAAATATGCTAAATATATCTCCAGAATTTCTCAAGTAGTTACGCTTAAAAAAAAAAAAGAGAGAGAGAATATCCTGAAAAGAAAAACCATGGTCAGCTTAAAGAAAGCAAGAATAGAACCCAAGTATTTATCACTAATGATGGATTATAGATGATAAATACAGAATAACCTCATGATTTAAAGGAAAACTAGTATTCAATCTGGTATTCTAAACTGAAGCAGACTGTCCTTTAATGATAAATAAAAATAGATTTTCATAAATGATAAAATTCTAAAAAGCTATTTTCTGTACCTCATTTCAAAGAGAGTTACTCAATATAGAAGAAATATAAAACTGAATTTGTGGACGAAACAGTGGCTGTAACTACAGAGCTGAAGAAATTTATGCTGATTCTTCAGTAGACTTTGAAAATGGTTTTGTTAGCATACCTCAGTCCTACCTACAAAATGATGGTTTAATAGAAATATTAGCTAGTGAGTAGTCAAGTGACTGAATGTAGCAAATGTTAGAAGACTATAGTGATCTATTTTCCTCACCACACACACATAAAAAATGAATATTAGAAAATACAGAAAAAACAAATTGAGGAAAAAGAAAGTAAAATCCTAATAAACACAAATAATGGAAAGTCAAATTCTGCATATGAAATACAGTAAAATGTGCATTTTTTTAGCATTTGATGGGATAGAAGAAAGTAGTATTGATTGTTCTTGATGGTAAGAACATCCCTCTATGAGCAGCATTCATGTCCTGATATTGGATGTCAGAAAGGCTAATAAATTAGACAAAGAAATCATTCTTACTTCTGGTGTGTGTTTTGCGATGAAAACTATTTTAAAGTCAAATCTGTAAAAATTCCTACTGGTTTTTAAACTTTATAAATTTTATGTAGACAAAGAATGCAACATATAATTATTTTTAAAAGAGAATAACTAACTGATGAAGCATGAACACTGGGACTTGTAACTATTAAATAATAGAGTGGGGTGTAGTGGTATGTACAGATGTTGATACTCAGAAAAAATAAAGTGTCCAATGTAGATTAAGCAGGAAATCACAGAACACATATCATTATGATTACATAAATGATAACCAATTAAACACTAAAGCCTTTTAATATTTGACTCTTTGACCTTAAGAGAAAGAAATGGCCCCATAAGCTAAATTGTTTTTTTCTCCCTCTCTCATTGCAATTGGAGAAAATAATGGGAATCCTTAATACTTTGTGAGGGTCTTGTATGTATATATTTCAAAATTATGATCAATATCAGGCAACTAGTAGTAGGTATTGCTAAATTTAGTTGCCTTTTAGAACTTTACATAGTTGCAGATAGAGTGGAGGCTACTGATTTGGGTAAAAATTTTGGAAAATACTGTTTTATATAGTCCTGGGGATTGAACCGAGGTGTGATTTATTGCTCATATATATTCACAATTCTTCAGTATTTTATTTTGAAACCTGGTCTCAGTTACCAAGGCTGGCCTTGAAGTTTTGATCCTTCTGCCTCAGACACTATGATTTTTGAGATTAAAAGTGTGTACCACCACATCAAGCCTGGACACTACCTTTTATTTTTTTTACACGAATCTAATAATCAAAACTATTTTAAATATCCCTGCTTTTTCTTTGTTATAAAATATTCAATACTACCTTCCCAAATTGGTTTCCACCATCATATTTTTTTTTTCAAAAGGCCAATCTTCATGTTGTGTAGTTATACATTTTTTTTTTACCATAAAAATATACTCAATAGATTGTATTATGAGTTAGCAAGTCAATTTTATGTTTCAGAAAAACAAATTGCCATAAATTGTTCTGGTCATGCTCTTAATAGTAGTACCTTTCTCTTAGTCATCATCAAAAAAATAGGAGGAAATTTAGTAAAGTCCAAAGCTAAGAGTCAACAATTGGCTAGTTGTTTCAACCAGATGTTTAGATTTGATTGATTCTCCTTAAAATTTCTTATTCTGATTGCTCTGATGGCTTTTCCTATGATATTTAATAGCTCAATTTAAAAGCACTAGTTTATGTGAAAAGTGGAAACTAAGGGAAATAAATATCTGGAATAAATTAATATTACTCAATATGTTTCTGATGATTATATACAGCTTCCTCCTACCATTCAATTCATAGAGTTTTAAATGACTTCCATTCCTCACTATATTTCACTAATCAGCACATGCAGAAATAATTTCTCAACAAATTTATATTAAATAAGTAGCAATTTAGAGAAAATCAGATGTACTTTACACTTGTGAAATTAAAAAAAAATATATGTGACATTTTGCCAAAGAATACTTGGCATATTCAAAGAATAAAATGAAGAAATATTGCTTTCCTTTATGTCATAGGGCACAGTTTATTGTCATGTTTTTTCAAAAAAGCATTGACAGGATTCTGGGGATGTGGCTCAAGTGGTTGTGCACTCACCTGGCATGAGTGTGGCCCGGGTTCGATCCTCAGCACCACATACAAACAAAGATGTTGTGTCCACCTAAAACTAAAAAATAAATATTAAAAAATTCTCTCTCTCTCTCTCTCTCTCTCTCTCTCTCTCTCTCTCTCTTCTCTCTCTAAAAATTGACAGTTTCCTTATGAAAAAATAGTTGTTATTGTTTAACATAAATTTTACTTGAATTTTTTTTAAATTTTTACCAATTTGAACACTGAGAAGGTATTTGCTGTGGTCAAACACAGTGAGATACTGTTGTAAAATGCATATCTGAAATATTTGCAATTGTTTTCATTTTATATAATACCATCATGCACACTCAGCATGAGAAGAGATTGTTCATTAATTTTGGTATCAATACTGGGTTAAGTACATTGAAAAGATGCTGGAAAATTACTTCTATAATGGTGGGATCTCCCAATTCTTTGTTTTCTTTTTTCCTGTGGTGCTTCTGCTATTGATATTAGTATGTTAACTTTAATTTGAATTGTCCATACAGTTTCATAAAACATAAGACACTTAGAATTGAGGAAGTCACATATAGCATGTTTATATCATAAAGTGATATAAGATTCAATAAAAGACTTCAGCATTATTAATGCACATTTTATCAAAATTCCATTAAATCACAATGTGAGATACAGTATTAAAATTTTATATAGCTAAAGGTTTTTTGACAATGAATTATAGGCACCCTAAGCAAGTATGTAGTTCCAATTATTCTTTTACTTAACTTCATTCATTCATAATATAATAGTGGATAAAAACCACACATCAGAGTGTATGTTTTCGAAAAACATTGTTTGGTGAATTACTAACAATGCAGCATGCAATTTTATTTATTATTGGTTCATCATACCTACATCTTACCCACATAGTAAGATTGTTATAATATTCAATAAGTTGTAGCTAAAAACATGAAATACCACATATCATATTGTACAGATTATATATATTCTCGTATTATTTCTTCATCCATTTCACAAATATTTATCAGGAATTTACTATATGCTAATTAGAACTAAGTTCATCCTAATTATTTCAGATATTAAAAAAAACCCCTGCAAGACCTCATTTGAAAAGGACAATATCGATTTCAGAAGTAACAACTTTTTCTCTAGTGAATAATGTATATAGAAATATGCTAAGGTGTTGGGGTATGCAAATATATTCAGGATGCATCAGAGAGTGCATATGAAAAAAACATACTATTTATCATGTTATATAAATGAAGTAAAATATCATACAAAAAGGTTAAAAAATTAACTTTTGGGGAAAAAAAGCAAAAGGGTGCACTAGTATTTGAAATAAGCTAATAATACATTTTACTATAATTAGTTGTTTCTGGGTCTCATTTCACACTTTAATTATCTATCCATTTTGTTAAGTACCCCTACAGTGTTATTTGAAAACGTTGGCATTCAGTGAATAATGCCACCAATTTTCTGTTCTGCAATACTAAAGAACTATTTTAAATTTATTGCAATGAATAGTTTTGTTTAAAGGTAACAATAGTTTTTCAATGTAAAATTACTACAATAAATTTGGGTGTTCCCAAAAAGTCTTTAACAACCATATTTGATGCGTTTGTTTCTAGATTGTCATGGATTCCTTCTAGTAAATTCTGAGATGTGTGAGAGGTTTAACAAGCATAGAACTTTGCTTATGAAAAATAAGCCATGTTGTACATGGGAAGTAAAAAAGAAAAGATGCAAAAGTCCACCTCTAAACTTGTATATGCTGATACTACACAAGGCTATTCCAATGATGTCTGGTTTGGGGTAAGGAAGCAGCTTTTCTTATACATTATGACACAAAGTTCATGTACTGACTTTTCCATTTACACTTTAATAGAAATTCATTGGATTGCAAAAAGGGCCTTTGGTACAAATCCTAAACTCACTCTTCTTCCTTGCCCTACACTGGAATCCTGCCTACTCTCTCTATTTCACTGCAAGTTCTCTTTTACCTTCAGTAGTCCCAGGTACAAGATCTTAGGCCATTGTCTTTGGATTTAGAGGATTCATCTCTGCAAAACATAATTCAAAACTATGTATCCAAATCAAGGGCCCAACAAACTTGTGTGCTTCAGATCTTACCTAGTTTTTTATTTTCATACTTACATTTCACCTTACATTCCTATAAATATCCCAGTTGTCCAATACCGGTATTCATCCAAATGACATGTGACTGACAAGGTGTAGCCAGTACACTGAAAATATAAAGGCATGTTGTTCTGGGGAGAAGATTTGGTGCGATGCTCAAAAACAAGTTGCTACATTTAAGTGGAAAAGATATATGGGGTACTAGACCAGTTTGTATTTTTGCCTTCAGACCCTGACTCAACCCACATGGCAGATCTCCCTCCACTACTGTGTCCTGGTTAAACTTTTTGTATTTCAAAAACAAACACCAAATTTCCAGGGAAGCTGTAAGAAATACCATTAAAACTGGGCGGTGAGCCAAAGGCTTCACAATGCACCCAGGGAGACATTCATACCCCAACGGTTACAGTTACCTGCATAGATAGGATTCAGCTCTGCTGCCTCCTGTTCCTATTGGAAAATATGAACCCATGTCCTCCTGTTCACATAGACTCAGACAAAGCTTTCATGATCTCACTACAAAGAAAGCTAAAACACAAAGCTATATTTCTAGTGGACGAATGTCAGAGGCAGATAGTCAAGAAGTCATTAGGCCAGCAAAGTTCCATGTTTGTGGAATGTTTACCCTGTCCTCTACTTTTGGGATCTCTTCTGCCACACCCAAGTTTGTGAGCTCTTCAGAATTTCCAATTCCAGATATGTATTCACAGATTTTTTTCCTCTTCTCCTCTCATTGTGTCTTCTTTGGGGTGATAGTAATATCCAGGCATTGTGGTGGATGACAGTGGAAGATTTTCATGTGCCACGTGTTCCCACATGTATTAGACTCATTTTCCGTTTTGCCATTTGAAATATTGAATCTCTGACACTAACCCATCACCTTCTAGGCTCTGACAACTTATCCTAACATTGATAAAAATAATCCTAAAGAAATAGAAGTAGAGGCATTTGATAGGAGGCATGGTGTATACTTGGACTTGCCTTTTGCTTCATCAGAGATACATATCATAAAAACTGTGACACATTTTTCTCATTTTACTTCTCCAAGAATTTTCAAAATCAACAAATATGTAACTGCCTGACTCCCTGTCTCTGTCGCCTGGGTCACAATGTATATTTTTATATACCTATATATAATCCTACTGCCATCACAGGTATATTTTTGAGAGTACTCTCACTTTGGTAAATACGAATTTCATGAAGAGATCACTGCCCCCCAATACACTGAGGTAACTGAAAATTCAAGCTGCGGTGAGCTTTATACTTCAACAAGTTGAGACCTGAAACAATGTAGAGGAAAATGAATATTTTGGGTACATATGTGAAGGATATATATCCCCTTACGAATTTTTATTGGCATACATACTATTACATCTTAATGTATTAATATATATATTTTAATGTATTAAAAAAATATATATATGTATGTATATATATATATATATATATGATGAATTTGCAAACATGAATTATCTGTGTCATATACTTATACAACCTTGATTCATTCATGTCCATCTGTGTGGATTTATAATCAACTTTTCAGGAGATATTTTTCAGAAATGTTCATGTTTTGACATACATATTCATTTAAGAATACTCAAAATGAACTTCAGTGATTATTGAGTACTAACCCTAATATTTCTACAGTAAGTGACCCAGGTTAACATCAATGAATGTATATTCATATGGGACATGATGTGTATTTTGAATTAAATTTTTATTCAAAATTGTTATATTCCTATTTCTTCAGTATATATACATGATAGGATGTATCAGTTCATGCACAATTCACAAATTGATATGCATATGATTCACTTTCATTCACTCCCTGTATCAGATCCCATGTATTTCTTCATGTTGCTTTACTTGGTTTTTCATGAGATTTCTTTTATATCACATAACTTTTGAATTCCATCATCATTTTCAAAGCAAAACTCAAACACAGTTTGTTATAACTAGTAACCCTAACATTACCACTACATGAATAACTACTTGGATTGAATGTTTGTATGTGAATACCAGATTTCATGTATTTTTTAAAATATCAATTCAATCCATAATTTAAAATAGTAACCTGTTGTATTTTTTATTCACCATATGGTCTATTCATGCATCATCTCTATATACATAAACCCGGGGTACACCTATTTTTACCCCCAAACTCTAAATGACTGGGTTTCAAAACATGCTCCCAGAAATGGTGGCAGAAATACAAACATCACCAGCTCCATATATTCCTTTCATCACAACATGTTCTGGACACAAAATGCAAAACTCATACTAATCTTATTCTTCTCCCAAACCCTCATGTTAAAGAGAGCATGGATTACTAAAATCATCTATGTCCGCATTGCCTATTGTTTTCAAATTTCCATCCTATGGTGAGTATACACTTGATTCTTTCAAGGACAGTGTGTTCAACTACCCCCCTGTTGAAATTATTCCTGATCTTATTACTCATTTTGTACTTTGCCTGATCTCCTAACATCCATATTGATATCTATTTCCCCAAGTGCCTTGTTGTGACTGACTTTTCATGTGTGCTGACATTCCCATTTACACTTTAATTGAAATTTATTGGATTGCAAAAAGGGCCTTTGGTCCAAATCCTAAACTCACTCTTCTTCCTTACCCTACACTGGAATCCTGCCTACTCTCTCTATTTCACTTCAAGTTGTCTTTTACCTTCAGTAGTCCCAGGTACAAGATCTTAGGCCATTGTCTATGGATTTAGAGGATTCATCTCTACAGAACATAAATCAAAACTATGTATCCTAATCAATGGCCCAACAAACTTGTGTGCTTCAGATCTTACCTAGTTTTCTATTTTCATGCTTACATTTCACCTTCCATTCCTATAAATATCCCAGTTGCCCAATACCCATATTCATCCAGCAGAATGACTTTTAACCAAAATCGAACATGATATGACCCTTAACCATACTCTGTTCCTTCAATCTATTTTCACATAACAGCAGGTCCTGAGTTGATCTTGCCATACAGGTATGTAGGGAATCCTACAGCTGCTGAGAAGCTCAAAGGTAGATGCAGAAATGATCCCTGGAGCGAATGAAGGTAGCTAGGTAGGACCTGTGAGGTCTAAAGTCAACTTCCATGGCCAACAACCCAGTCAGGATGAAGGGATGAAGCTGAATCAGCCTCTCTCTTCTCAATGCAGGGAAGATGGACACAATCAGGTCTGTGTGGAATGCTGATCCCGGGCTCCTAGGGTGTACAGACCTTTATGTCTTGTGAAAATGTCACAGGAAGGTGGGGCAGCCTTCATCTCATGGGACCCTTGAAAACAACTGTTAGGACAAAGTGGTTTCCAAGGCAGTGACCTCATTCACTTCCCTGAAGGAAGTGACCTCAACTCACTTCCTCGGTGATGGAACTCTCTGAACTTGGGATCCAGGAGGCGAGGCATCCAGAGGCAGTTCCACTCCCAGGGGGCTCACTTGATTGTCTGTACCAAGGCCAGAGTCATTCTTTGTTGGTATTTAGTGATGTGTGGATAGCCAAATGCCTTGAATGGTCTCAACAGGGGCCTTTCCTGAGAAAGAAGTGTTGTCTCATTGCTGACTCCTGACAACTACACAGAGATGGCCAAGGAGACCAGAGCTGAGACAGGACAGGCCACTGCTGAGGAACATATTTTCACCCACCAGTCAGAGGACAGAGTGGATAGATGCAGACCAAATACAGGGGTGGTTTGTGTGTCTCAGTGGGTGTGTGTTTCAATTTGTCCTTTTGTCTCATGTTCTGAGAACATGAAGGAAAAATGTTTTTTGTTTTTTGTTGTTGTTGTTTTTGTTGGTTTGAAATGGACTGTTAACTAGTGAGCCTTTTTATGTCAGTGGATCCCACTGGGTTTGTGGTTAAAGAGAGTAGAGAGGAGAATGCAGCCCTAAATGTGTCCTGTCTAGTGGAAATCTTTGCAGGACTCCTCATGGCCAATTTATGAATGGACTGCTGCTTGCCTTGCAGATGGGCAATACCTACCAAGATCCTAAGTTCCTGTATTCTTCCTGAATTTTGGCCACTCTCTGAAGGGGTTTGAGGTTTTGTGTCTAAGATGTGTACCACTTTCAAGCTCTGTGACATGGCATTGGAATGGATTGCTGAAGGGCATGCCAAGCATCTCAGAAAACTCAAAAATTAGCAAGACTGGTAAGAATCTCTCTGGAGAATCCCTGCTTGGATTGATACTAACCCAAGTTGCATGATCAGGAGCTGTGAGTGCCACAGTGTTCAATTAAAGAAAAGTTTTTCTCCAGGCTTCTTTCTTCCCTATTGTTCTGTTCCCCTGAATGTCAGGGAGGTGTTTGCCTTAGGGCACTCCTTTGGGACTCCTCAAGAAAACAGTTTCAAATCGAAATGAAGAGGCCTAATCTGTGCCTTAGAAGTAAAGTGCTTTGTAAAAGCTGTGTCTGAATCAGACTCTTGGCCCTGTGTGTGGCTGAGAATTATATTCTCAACACCCCAGAAAACTCAAGAAAAATCCCATGTGTCCATCCCAATCTAAAAGGATGAAAAAGAAGTGTGCTATTGGATGAAGTCTCTTGCCTTCCTCTGGTCAGTCTCCTGAGCCCTATGAAGTCAGAACAGGAATCCTCTGTGTCATTGAGTTGTGTCAAGCCCTCTAGTAACTAGCACACAGGTATTTGGGTTTTTTCATGAGTCCAGTACACTTAAAGAATCTATCCCTGGCAGGCAGGAGGCCTCTAATTTGACAAGCAGAGCAGTATTAACTACAGGCCCGTTTTATCTATCCTGTTTCTCTGGAAGGGTGTCCAGACCACCATGACATTTGCATATGATGGGCATGAGAGCTTTCTTTGCACACCTTCTAAGTCTGCTCACCCTATAGAAACCCCCAGCCAGAATGTTGTGATGAGTGTCTGTATGGAAGAAGATGAGGGCCATGTGGGAGTGTTTTTGTTAGAATAGTGGTCTTTTGTGTGGTGGTTGGAAAAGATGACTGGGTCCACCTCAGCTTGAACTCTGGTGTGATGCCATTAGAGACTGAGTTCTGGAACTGATCTCATAGAACTATTGCCATGAATTGTGTTGGGATTCTAGAAGGCCAGGCATTAGAGGAGCCTTTGGAAACTGAGATCTAAGCCGAGGGTGGCTTTCTCTACAGCACTGGGAATCTCAGGCAGGATTTTACATGATTTTGCTGTGAAAGTCTTCTCAGCTATAGTTGAGAGCCAAAACTCACAGGAACCTCATATTTTAGACCCCAATGGGCCTGGATTCCTGTGACCTTTCGCCACTCCTTGGGAACCTTGCCTGCATGCGATCTCGAGAGCTTTTACTGAAAGGAGATTCCTCAACACTTAATGGCTCCTGAAGGAATCAAAACCCACAGTGTCAAGTTCTTCATTCTTTAAATATGGCTAGGACAATACCATGAAGTTTTTGAGAATCCCATGACCAGAAATCCCTAGAGAACCTTGAGATCCCTGTTGCTCATCATGACTGAACTAGCGAGTGCCATTATTGACTGAGTGGAATTCATGACCCTGGTGAAGAACAGAGAGGCCAGTGAGTAGGAGCCAGCAGGGAACTGGGCCTGGAGAAATGGAGTGCAGGTGTGATCCAACATCTGTGGTGGGCCCCTGTGTTTCTGTGTTTGGCTTCCAAATGACATGTGACTGAAAAGGTGCAGCCAGTACAACGAAAATATAAAGGCAGGTTGTTGTGGGGAGAGGATTTGGTGCGATGCTCAGAAACAAGTTGCTAAACTCAAGTGGGAAAGATATATGGGGTAGCAGCCCAGTTTGTGTTTTTGCCTTCAGACCCTGACTCACCCCATCTGGCAGATCTCCCTCCACCACTGTGTCCTGGTTGACCTTTTTGTATTTCAAAAACAAATACCAACTTTCCAGGGAAGCTGTAAGAAATGCCATTAAAACTGGGCGGTGAGCCAAAGGCTTCAAAATGCACCCAGGGAGACATTCATACCCCAACGGCCACAGTAACCTGCATAGAGAGGATTCAGCTCTGCTGCCTCCTGTTCCTATTGGAAAATATGAACCCATGTCCTCCTGTTCACATAGACACAGACCAAGCTTTCATGATTTCACTACAAAGGAAGATAAAACACAAAGCTATATTTCTAGTGGACGAATGTCAGAGGCAGATAATCAAGAAGTCATTGGGCCAGCAAATTTCCATGTTTGTGGAATGTTTACCTGTCCTCTACTTTTGGGATCTCTTCTGCCACACCCAAGTTTGTGAGCTCCTAAGAATTTCCAATTCCAGATAGGTATTCACAGATTTTTTTTTCCTCTTCTCCTCTCATTGTGTCTTCGTTGGGGTGACCGTAATGTCCAGGCATTGTGGTGGAAGACAGTGGAAGATTTTTATGTGCCCCGTGTTCCCATATGTATTAGACTCATTTTCCATTTTGCCATTTGAAATATTGAATCTCTGACACTAACCCATAACCTTCTAGGCTCTGACTACTTATCCTAACATCAATAAAAATAATCCTAAAGAAATAGAAGTAGAGGCATTTGATAGGAGGCATGGTGTATACTTGGACTTGCCTTTTGCTTCACCAGAGATACATGTTAAAAAACCTGTGACACATTTTTCTCATTTTACTTCTCCAATAATTTTCAAAATCAACAAATATGTAATTTCCTGACTCCCTGTCTCTGTCGCCTGGGTCACAATGTATATTTTTATATACCTATATATAATCCTACTGCCATCACAGGTATTTTTTGAGAGTACTCTCACTTTGATAAATTTGAATTTCATGAAAAGATCACTGCCCCCCAATACACTGAGGTAACTGAAAATTCAAGCTGTGGTGAGCTTTATAAATCAACAATTTTAGACATGAAACAATGTAGAGGAAAATGAATATTTTGAGTATATATGTGAATATATATATATATATATATATATATATATATATATATATATATCCCCTTATAAATTTCGATTGGCATACATACTATTATATCTTAATGTATTAATATATATATATATATATATATATATATATATATATATATATATACACAGTAAGAATTTGCAAACATGAACTATATGTGTCATATAGTTATACTACCTTGATTCTTTCATGTCCATCTGTGTGGGTTTATAGTTGACTTTTCAGGAGATACTTTTCAGAAATATTCATTTTTGGACATACATATTTATTTCAGAATACTCAAAATGAACTTCAGTGAATATTGAGTACTAACCCTAATATTTTTACGGTAAGTGACCCAGGTTAAGATCAATGAAAGTATATTCATATGGGACATGATGTGTATTTTGAATTAAATTTTTATTCAAAACTGTTATATTCCTATTTCTTCAGTATATATACATCATAGGATGTATCAGTTCATGCACAATTCACAAATTGATATGCATATGATTCACTTTCATTCACTCCCGGTATCAGATCCCATGTATTTCTCCATGTTGCTTTACTTGCTTTTTCATGAGATTTCTTTTAAATCACATAACTTTTGAATTCCATCATCATTTTCAAAGCAAAACTCAAACACAGTTTGTTATAATTAGTAACCCCTATATTACCACTACATGTATAACTACTTGGATTGAATGTTTGTATGTGAATACCAGATTTCTTGTATTTTTTAAAATATCAATTCAATCCATTATTTAATATAGTAACCTGTTATAATTTTTATTCACCATATGGTCTATTCATGCATCATCTCTATATACATAAACTCAGGGTAAATCTCTTTTTACCTTCAAACTCTAGATGATAGGGTTTCAAAACATGCTCCCAGAAATGGTGGAAGAAATTCGCATGTCACCTGCTCCATATTTTCTTTCCATCACATCATGTTTTGGACACAAAATGAAAAACTCACACTTATCTTATTCATCTCCCAAAGCCTCATTTTAAAGAGCTCATGGATTACTAAAATCATCTACATCTGCATTGCCAATTGTTTCCAAATTTCAATCCTATGGTGAGTATACACTTGATTCTTTCAATGATAGTGTGTTCAACTACCCCTCTGTTGAAATTATCCCTGATCTTATCACTCATTTTGTACTTTGCCTGATCTCCTAACATCCATATTGATATCTATTTCCCCAAGTGCCTTGTTGTGACTGACTTTTCATGTGTGCTGACATTCCCATTTACACTTTAATAGAAATTCATTGGATTGCAAAAAGGGCCTTTGGTCCAAATCCTAAACTCACTCTTCTTCCTTACCCTACACTGGAATCCTGCCTACTCTCTCTATTTCACTGCAAGTTCTCTTTTACCTTCAGTAGTCCCAGGTACAAGATCTTAGGCCATTGTCTATGGATTTAGAGGATTCATCTCTACAGAACATAAATCAAAACTATGTATCCTAATCAATGGCCCAACAAACTTGTGTGCTTCAGATCTTACCTAGTTTTCTATTTTCATGCTTACATTTCACCTTCCATTCCTATAAATATCCCAGTTGCCCAATACCCATATTCATCCAGCAGAATGACTTTTAACCAAAATCGAACATGATATGACCCTTAACCATACTCTGTTCCTTCAATCTATTTTCACATAACAGCAGGTCCTGAGTTGATCTTGCCATACAGGTATGTAGGGAATCCTACAGCTGCTGAGAAGCTCAAAGGTAGATGCAGAAATGATCCCTGGAGCGAATGAAGGTAGCTAGGTAGGACCTGTGAGGTCTAAAGTCAACTTCCATGGCCAACAAACCAGTCAGGATGAAGGGATGAAGCTGAATCAGCCTCTCTCTTCTCAATGCAGGGAAGATGGACACAATCAGGTCTGTGTGGAATGCTGATCCCGGGCTCCTAGGGTGTACAGACCTTTATGTCTTGTGAAAATGTCACAGGAAGGTGGGGCAGCCTTCATCTCATGGGACCCTTGAAAACAACTGTTAGGACAAAGTGGTTTCCAAGGCAGTGACCTCATTCACTTCCCTGAAGGAAGTGACCTCAACTCACTTCCTCGGTGATGGAACTCTCTGAACTTGGGATCCAGGAGGCGAGGCATCCAGAGGCAGTTCCACTCCCAGTGGGCTCACTTGATTGTCTGTACCAAGGCCAGAGTCATTCTTTGTTGGTATTTAGTGATGTGTGGATAGCCAAATGCCTTGAATGGTCTCAACAGGGGCCTTTCCTGAGAAAGAAGTGTTGTCTCATTGCTGACTCCTGACAACTACACAGAGATGGCCAAGGAGACCAGAGCTGAGACAGGACAGGCCACTGCTGAGGAACATATTTTCACCCACCAGTCAGAGGACAGAGTGGATAGATGCAGACCAAATACAGGGGTGGTTTGTGTGTCTCAGTGGGTGTGTGTTTCAATTTGTCCTTTTGTCTCATGTTCTGAGAACATGAAGGAAAAATGTTTTTTGTTTTTTGTTGTTGTTGTTTTTGTTGGTTTGAAATGGACTGTTAACTAGTGAGCCTTTTTATGTCAGTGGATCCCACTGGGTTTGTGGTTAAAGAGAGTAGAGAGGAGAATGCAGCCCTAAATGTGTCCTGTCTAGTGGAAATCTTTGCAGGACTCCTCATGGCCAATTTATGAATGGACTGCTGCTTGCCTTGCAGATGGGCAATACCTACCAAGATCCTAAGTTCCTGTATTCTTCCTGAATTTTGGCCACTCTCTGAAGGGGTTTGAGGTTTTGTGTCTAAGATGTGTACCACTTTCAAGCTCTGTGACATGGCATTGGAATGGATTGCTGAAGGGCATGCCAAGCATCTCAGAAAACTCAAAAATTAGCAAGACTGGTAAGAATCTCTCTGGAGAATCCCTGCTTGGATTGATACTAACCCAAGTTGCATGATCAGGAGCTGTGAGTGCCACAGTGTTCAATTAAAGAAAAGTTTTTCTCCAGGCTTCTTTCTTCCCTATTGTTCTGTTCCCCTGAATGTCAGGGAGGTGTTTGCCTTAGGGCACTCCTTTGGGACTCCTCAAGAAAACAGTTTCAAATCGAAATGAAGAGGCCTAATCTGTGCCTTAGAAGTAAAGTGCTTTGTAAAAGCTGTGTCTGAATCAGACTCTTGGCCCTGTGTGTGGCTGAGAATTATATTCTCAACACCCCAGAAAACTCAAGAAAAATCCCATGTGTCCATCCCAATCTAAAAGGATGAAAAAGAAGTGTACTATTGGATGAAGTCTCTTGCCTTCCTCTGGTCTGGCTCCTGACCCCTATTTTGTCAGAACAGGAATTCTCTGGGTCAAATGAGTTGTTGCAAGCCCTCCAGTAAGTAGCACACAGGTGTTTGGGTTTTATCATGAGTCCAGTACACATAAAGAATCTACCCCTGGCAGGCAGGAAGCCTCTAATTTGACAAGGAAAGCAATATTAACTATAGGCCCATTTTATGTATCCTGTTTCTCTGGAAGGGTGTCCAGACCACCATGACATTTGGCATATGAAGAACATGAGAGCTTTCTTTGCACTCCTTCTATGGCTGCTCACCCTATAGAAACCTCCAGCCAGAATGTTATGATGAGTGTCTGTATGGAAGAAGATGAGGGCCATGTGGGAGTGTTTTTGTTAGAATAGTGGTCTTTGTGTGGTGGTTCGAAAAGATGACTGGGTCCACCTCAGCTTGAACTCTGGTGTGATGCCATTAGAGACTGAGTACTGAAACTGATCGCAGAGAACCATTGCCATGAATTGTGTTGGGATTTTAGAAGGCCAGGCATTAGAGGAGCCTTTGGAAACTGAGATCTAGGCTGAGGGTGGCTTTCTCCACAGCACTGGGAATCTCAGGCAGGATTTCACATGATTTTTTTGTTAAAGCCTTCTCAGCTATAGTTGAGAGCCAAAACTCACAGGAACCTCATATTTTAGACCCCGATGGGCCTGGATTCCTGTGACCTTTCGCCACTCCTTTGAAACCTAGCCTGCATGCGATCTCGAGAGCTTTTACTGAAAGGAGATTCCTCAACACTTAATGGCTCCTGAAGGAATCAAAACCCACAGTGTCAACTTCTTCATTCTTGAAACTTGGCTAGGGCAATTTCATGAAGTTTTTGAGAATCCCATGACCAGAAATCCCTAGAGAACCTTGAGATCTCCTGTTGCTCATCATGACTGAACCAGCGAGTGCCATTTTTGACTGAGTGGAATTCATGACCGTGGTGAAGAACAGAGAGGCCAGTGAGTAGGAGCCAGCAGGGAACTGGGCCTAGAGCAATGGAGTGCAGGTGTGATCCAACATCTGTTGCGGGCCCCTGTGTTTCTGTGTTTGGCTTCCAAATGACATGTGACTGACAAGGTGCAGCCAGTACACTGAAAATATAAAGGCATGTTGTTGTAGGGAGAGGATTTGGTGCGATGCTCAGAAACAAGTTGCTAAACTCAAGTGGGAAAGATATATGGGGTAGCAGCCCAGTTTGTGTTTTTGCCTTCAGACCTGACTCAACCCACATGGTAGATCTCCCTCCAGCACTGTGTCCTGGTTGAACTTTTTGTATTTCAAAAGCAAACACCAACTTTCCAGGGAAGTTGTAATAAATGCCATTAAATCTGGGCCGTGAGCCAGAGGCTTCACAATGCACCCAGGGCGACATTCATACCCCAACGGCCACAGTAACCTGCATAGAGAGAATTCAGCTCTGCTGCCTCCTGTTCCTATTGGAAAATATGAACCCATGTCCTCCTGTTCACATAGACACAGACCAAGCTTTCATGATCTCACTACAAAGGAAGCTAAAACACAAAGCTCTAATTCTAGTGGACGAATGTCAGAGGCTAATACTCAAGAAGTCATTAGGCCAGCAAAGTTCCATGTTTGTGGAATGTTTACCCTCTCCTCTACTTTTGGGATCTCTTCTGCCACACCCAAGTCTGTGAGCTCCTCAGAATTTCCAATTCCAGATATGTATTCACAGATTTTTTTCCTCTTCTCCAAACATTGTGTCTTCTTTAGGGTGATAGTAATGTCCAGGCATTGTGGTGGATGACAGTGGAAGATTTTTATGTGCCACGTCTTCCCATATGTATTAGACTCATTTTCCATTTTGCCATTTGAAATATTGAATCTCTGACACTAACCCATAACCTTCTAGGCTCTGACTACTTATCCTAACATCGTTAAAATAACCCTAAAAGAATAGAAGTAGAGGCATTAGATAGGAGGCGTGGTGTATACTTGGACTTGCCTTTTGCTTCATCAGAGATACATATTGTAAAACCTGTGACACATTTTTCTCATTTTACTTCTCCAAGAATTTTCAAAATCAACAAATATGTAACTTCCTGACTCCCTGTCTCTGTCGCCTGGGTCACAATGTATATTTTTATATACATATATCTAATCCTACTGCCATCACAGGTATAATTTTGAGAGTACTCTCACTTTGGTAAATACGAATTTCATGAAGAGATCACTGCCCCCCAATACACTGAGGTAACTGAAAATTCAAGGTGTGGTGAGCTTTATACTTCAACAAGTTTAGACATGAAACAATGTAGAGGAAAATGAATATTTTAGTTACATATGTGAAGGATGTATATATCCCCTTATGAATTTTGTTTGGCATATATACTATTACATTTTAATATAATATATATATATATATATATATATATATATATATATATATATATATATATATATATATAGTATGAATTTGCAAACATGAACTATATGTGTCATATACTTTTACTACCTTGATTCTTTCATGTACTTCTCTATGGATTTATAATCAACTTTTCAGGAGACATTTTTCAAAAATATTCATTTTTGTCATACATATTCTTTTCAGAGCACTCAAAATGAACTTCAGTAAATATTGAGTACTAACCCTAATATTTCTACAATAAGTGGCCCAGGTTAAGATCAATGAAAGTATATTCATATGGGACATGATGTGTATTTTGAATTAAATTTTTATTCAAAATTGTTATATTCCTATTTCTTCAGTATATGTACATCATAGGATGTATCATTTCATCCACAATTCACAAATTGATATGCATATGATTCACTTTCATTCACTCTCTGTATCAGATATCATGTATTTCTTCATGTTGCTTTTTTGCTTTTTCATGGGATTTCTTTTATATCACATAACTTTTGAATTCTATCATCATTTTCAAAGAAAAACTCAAACACAGTTTGTTATTATTAGTAACCTTTATATTACCACTACATGTATAACTACTTGGATTGAATGTTTTTATGTGAATACCAGATTTCATGTATTTTTCAAAATATCAATTAAATCCATTATTTAAAATAGTAACCTGTTATATTTTTTATTCACCATATGGTCTATTCATGCATCATCTCTATATCCATAAACCCAGGGTACACCTATTTTTACCTTCAAACTCTGAATGATAGGGTTTCAAAACATGCTCCCAGTAATGGTGGAAGAAATACGCATGTCAATTGCTCCATATTTTCCTTTCATCACATCATGTTCTGGACACAAAATGCAAAACTCACACTTATCTTATTCTTCTCCCAAACCTCATTTTAAAGAGCGCATAGATTACTAAAATCATCAACATCTGCATTGCCAATTGTTTTCAAATTTTAATCCTATGGTGAGTATACACTTGATTCTTTCAAGGATAGTGTGTTCAACTACCCCCCTGTTGAAATTATCCCTGATCTTATCACTCATTTTGTACTTTGCCTGATCTCCTAACATCCATATTGATCTCTATTTCCCCAAGTGCCTTGTTGTGACTGACTCTTCATGTGTGTTGGCATTCCTATTTACATTTTAATAGAAATTCATTGGATTGTAAAAAGGGCCTTTGGTCCAAATCCTAAACTCACTCTTCTTCCTTACCCTACACTGGAATCCTGCCTACTCTCTTTATTTCACTGCAAGTTGTCTTTTACATTCAGTAGTCCCTGGTACAAGATCTTAGGCCATTGTCAATGGATTTAGAGGATTCATCTCTGCAGAACATAATTCAAAACTATGTATCCAAATCAAGGGCCCAACAAACTTGTGTGCTTCAGATCTTACCTAGTTTTTTTATTTTCATACTTACATTTCACCTTCCATTCCTATAAATATCCCAGTTGCCCAATACCCATAATCATCCAGCAGAATGACTCCAAACCCAAATCGAACATGATATGTCCCTTTACCATAC
The DNA here is from genome assembly GCF_048772815.1 of Callospermophilus lateralis. Taxonomy (NCBI): domain Eukaryota; kingdom Metazoa; phylum Chordata; class Mammalia; order Rodentia; family Sciuridae; genus Callospermophilus; species Callospermophilus lateralis. The sequence continues at coordinate 21,414,151 of NW_027514713.1, read as the reverse complement.
TTTGTTCCCTCAATCTATTTTCACATAACAGCAGGTCCTGAGTTGATCTTGCCATACAGGTATGTAGGGAATCCTACAGCTGTTGAGAAGCTCAAAGGTAGATGCAGAAATGATCCCTGGAGCAAATGAAGGTAGCTAGGTAGGACCTGTGAGGTCTAAAGTCATCTTCCATGGCCAACAACCCAGTCAGGATGAAGGGATGAGGCTGAATCAGCCTCTCTCTTCTCAATGCAGGGAAGATGGACACAATCAGGTCTGTGTGGAATGCTGATCCCGGGCTCCTAGGGTGTACAGACCTTTATGTCTTGTGAAAATGTCACAGGAAGGTGGGGCAGCCTCCATCTCATGGGACCCTTGGAAACAACTGTTAGGACAAAGTGGTTTCCAAGGCAGTGACCTCATTCACTTCCCTGAAGGAAGTGACCTCACCTCACTTCCTCGGTGATGGAACTCTCTGAACTTGGGATCCAGGAGGCGAGGCATCCAGAGGCAGTTCCACTCCCAGTGGGCTCACTTGATTGTCTGTACCAAGGCCAGAGTCATTCTTTGTTGGTATTTAGTGATGTGTGGATAGCCAAATGCCTTGAATGGTCTCAACAGGGGCCTTTCCTGAGAAAGAAGTGTTGGCTCATTGCTGGCTCCTGACAACTACACAGAGATGGTCAAGGAGACCAGAGCTAAGACAGGACAGGCCACTGCTGAGGAACATATTTTCACCCACCAGTCAGAGGACAGAGTGGATAGATGCAGACCAAATACAGGGATGGTTTGTGTGTCTCAGTGAGTGTGTGTTTCAATTTGTCCTTTTATGTCATGTTCTGGGAACATGAAGGAAAAACGTTTTCTTGGTTTTTTTTGTTGTTGTTTTCATTGGTTTGAAATGGACTGTTAACTAGTGAGCCTTTTTATGTCAGTGGATCCCACTGGGTTTGTGGTTAAAGAGAGTAGAGAGAAGAATGCAGCCGTGAATGTGTCCTGTCTAGTGGAAATCTTTGCAGGACTCCTCATGGCCAATTTATGAATGGACTGCTGCTTGCCTTGCAGAGGGGCAACACCTACCAAGATCCTAAGTTCCTGTGTTCTTCCTGAATTTTGGCCACTCTCTGAAGGGGTTCGAGGTTTTGTGTCCAAGATGTGTACTATGTTCAAGCTCTGTGACATGGCCATGGACTGGATTGCTGAAGGGCATGCCAAGCATCTCAGAAAACTCAAAAATTAGCATGACTGGTAAGGATCTCTCTGGCGAATCCCTGCTTGGATAGATAGTAATTCAAGTTGCATGATTAGGAGCTGTGAGTTCCACAGTGTTCAATTAAAGAAATGTTTTTTTTCCAGGCTTCTTTCTTCCCTATTGTTCTGTTCCCCTAATGTCAGGGAGGTGTTTGCCTTAGGGCACTCCTTTGGGACTCCTCAAGAAAACAGTTTCAAATGGAAATGAAGAGGCCTAACCTGTGCCTTTGAAGTAAAGTGCTTTGTAAAAGCTGTGTCTGAATCAGACCCTTGGCCCTGTGTGTGGCTGTGAATTACATTCTCAACACCCCAGGAAACTCAAGAAAAATCCCATGTGTCCATCCCAATCTAAAAGGATGAAAAAGAAGTGTACTATTGGATGAAGTCTCTTGCTTTCCTCTGGTCTGGCTCCTGACCCCTATTTAGTCAGAACATGGATCCTCTGGGTCAAATGAGTTGTTGCAAGCCCTCCAGTATCTAGCACACAGGTGTTTGGGTTTTTTCATGAGTCCAGTACACATAAAGAATCTACCCCTGGCAGGCAGGAGGCCTCTAATTTGACAAGCAGAGCAGTATTAACTACAGGTCCATTTTATCTATCCTGTCTCTCAGGAAGGGTGTCCAGGTCACCATGACATTTGGCATATGATGGGCATGAGAGCTTACATTGCACACCATCTAAGACTGCTCACCCTATAGAAACCCCCAGCCAGAATGTTATGATGAGTGTCTGTATGGAAGAAGATGAGGGCCATGTGGGAATGCTTTTGTTAGAATAGTGGTCTTTTGTGTGGTGGTTGGAAAAGTTGACTGGGTCCACCTCAGCTTGAACTCTGGTGTGATGCCATTAGAGACTGAGTTCTGGAACTGATCTCAGAGAACTATTGCCATGAATTGTTTTGGGATTTTAGAAGGCCAGGCATTAGAGGAGCCTTTGGAAACTGATATGCAGGCCGAGGGTGGCTTTCTCTACAGCACTGGGAATCTCAGCCAGGATTTCACATGATTTTGCTGTGAAAGCATTTTCAGCTATAGTTGAGAGCCAAAACACACAAGATCCTCATATTTTAGACCCCAAATGGGCCTGGATTCCTGTGATCTTTCGCCACTCCTTGGGAACCTTGCCTGCATGTGATCTCCAGAGCTTTTACTGAAAGGAGATTCCTCAACACTTAATGGCTCTTGAATGTATCAAAACCCACAGTGTCAACTTCTTCATTCTTGAAATATGGCTAGGCCAATACCATGAAGTTTTTGAGAATCCCATGACCAGAAATCCCGGGAGAACCTTTAGAACTCCTGTTGCTCATCATGACTGAACCAGCGAGTGCCATTTTTGACTGATTGGAATTCATGACCATGTTGAAGAACAGAGATGCCAGTGAGTAAAAGCCAGCAGGGAACTGGGCCTGTAGCAATGGAGTGCAGGTGTGTGATCCAACATCTGTGGTGGGCCCCTGTGGTTCTGTCATTGGCTTCCAAATGACATGTGACTGACAAGGTGCAGCCAGGAGACCCGAAAATACAAAGGCATGTTGTTGTGGGGAGAGAATTTGGTGCGATGCTCAGAAACAAGTTGCTAAGCTCAAGTGGGAAAGATATATGGGGTAGCAGCCTAGTTTGTGTTTTTGCCTTCAGACCCTGACTCAACCCATGTGGCAGATCTCCTTCCAGCACTGTGTCCTGGTTGACCCTTTTGTATTTCAAAAACAAACACCAATTTTCCAGGGAAGTTGTAAGAAATGCCATTAAAACTGGGCAGTGAGCCAAAGGCTTCAAAATGCACCCAGGGAGACATTCATACCCCAATGGCCACAGTTACCTGCATAGAGAGGATTCAGCTCTTTGCCTCCTGTTCCTATTGGAAAATATGAACCCATGTCCTCCTGTTCACATAGACACAGACCAAGCTTTCATGATCTCACTACAAAGGAAGCTAAAACACAAAGCTCTAATTCTAGTGGACGAATGTCAGAGGCAGATAGTCAAGAAGTCATTAGACCAGCAAAGTTCCATGTTTGTGGAATGTTTACCCTGTCCTCTACTTTTGGAATCTCTTCTGCCACACCCAAGTCTGTGAGCTCCTCAGAATTTCCAATTTCAGATATGTATTCACAGATTTTTTTCCTCTTCTCCTCCCATTGTGTCTTCTTTAGGGTGATAGTAATGTCCAGGCATTGTGGTGAATGACAGTGGAAGATTTTTATGTGCCACGTCTTCCCATATGTATTAGACTCATTTTCCATTTTGCTATTTGAAATATTGAATCTCTGACTCTAACCCATAACATTCTAGCCTCTGATTACTTATCCTAACATCGTTAAAATAATCCTAAAGGAATAAAAGGAGAGGCATTTGATAGGAGGCATGGTGTATACTTGGACTTGCCTTTTGCTTCATCAGAGATAAATATTGTAAAACCTGTGACACATTTTTCTCATTTTACTTCTCCAAGAATTTTCAAAATCAACAAATATGTAACTTCCTGACTCCCTGTCCCTGTCGCCTGTGTCACAATGTATATTTTTATATACATATATATAATCCTACTGCCATCACAGGTATATTTTTGAGAGTACTCTCACTTTGGTAAATGCAAATTTCATGAAGAGTTCACTGCCGCACAATCCACTGAGGTAAATGAAAATTCAAGCTGTGGTGAGCTTTTACTTCAACAATTTTAGACATAAAACAATGTAGAGGAAAATGAATATTTTGAGTACATATGTGAAGGATATATATATATATATATATATATATATATATATATATATATATATATATATATCCCCTTATGAATTTCAATTGGCATACATACTATTACATTTTAATGTATTAAATATATAGTATGAATTTGCAAACATTAACTGTATGTGTCATATGCTTATACTACCTTGACTCTTTCATGTCCATCTGTGTGGATTTATAATCAACTTTTCAGGAGATATTTTTCAGAAATATTCATTTTCTCACATACATATTCATTTCGGAATACTCAAAATGAACTTCAGTGAATATTGAGTACTAACCCTAATTTTTCTACACTAAGTGACCCAGTTTAACATCAATGAAAATATATTCATATGGGACATGATGTGTATTTTGAATTAAATTTTTATTCAAATTGTTATTTTCCTATTTCTTCAGTATATATACATCATAGGATGTATCATTTAATCCACAATTCACAAATTGATATGCATATGATTCACTTTCATTCACTCCCTGTATCAGATCCCCTGTATTTCTCCATGTTGCTTTACTTGCTTTTTCATGAGATTTCTTTTATATCACATAACTTTTGAATTCCATCATCATTTTCAAAGCAAAACTCAAACACAGTTTGTTATAATTAGTAACCCTAATATTACCACTACATGTATACCTACTTGGATTGAATGTTTTTATGTGAATACCAGATTTCATGTATTTTTTTAAATATCAATTCAATCCATTATTTAAAATGGTAACCTGTTATATTTTTTATTCACCATATGGTCTATTCATGCATCATCTCTATACACATAAACTCAGGGTACACCTATTTTTACCCCCAAAGTCTAAATGGTAGGTTTTTAAAACATGGTTCCAGAAATGGTGGAAGAAATACGCATGTCACCTGCTCCATATATTCCTTTATCACATCATGTTCTGGACACAAAATGCAAAACTCACACTTATCTTATTCTTCTCCCAAAGCCTCATTTTAAAGACAGCATGTATTACTATAATCATCTACATCTGCATTGCCTATTGTTTTAAAATTTCAATCCTATGGTGAGTATATACTTGATTCTTTCAATGATAGTGTGTTCAACTATCCCCCTGTTGAAATTATCCCTGATCTTATCACTCATTTTGTACTTTGCCTGATCTCCTAACATCCTTATTGATATCTATTTCCCCAAGTGCCTTGTTGTGACTGACTCTTCATGTGTGCTGACATTCCCATTTACACTTCTTCTCTGCATGGTCAGACAGATTTGCAGGGAATTGTTGGGCGGTGTGCTAGGTAGGACATTTGGGTGCAGGTGGACGTGGGGCAGCTGTTTTCCTTGGACAGTGGCTAATTCATCCACAAAAGCAGCCTGTTGCCCCCCACCAGAGCTGTACAGAGTGATGACTTTTAATTTTATTATCAGGACCATGAGGCTTCTAGCTGGGATCACACCTCCATAAGAGGTTGTAAGGAAACTCTGTGAATAGAAATCCACATAGTGGTGGAAAGATCTCAGCCCAGCCATCCCTTGGGAGGTGGAAGTTAAAGGTTAATTTCACTCAGTTGGCAAAAAAGTTTGAGGGAAAAGTTCATTTTCATAACGTTTCTTTTGGCTGGAGATAGGATAAATGGGGCAAAGATGAATGTGCTTTTGTACATTGCGCTAATTGGGTTAGATTAATGAACGTGGTTACATATTGAGGGCACAATATGAGCTACTTTTGTATGTACAGATTCTTTTACTTCCCACTATAATCTCAGAGGATAGACATCAACACTTCCCAGATTTTACAGATGGGGAACTGAGATGTGGATAGATTGAGGAGCCTCCCAGATCACCCAGATGGTAAATGGCAGAGCTAAGATTTGAACTGCAGTCTTGTGACACAGTCTCTGGTTTTGGCCAGTATACTGCATTACCTGGACATGCAGCAAGGGTCAAGATAGTATGGCTGGATGTGTTCCTGAGCTCTATGGCATTCTGTGAAGCAGTGTCCCATTGGGTGTAAGTCATCAATTGCATTTCATCACTTCCAGTAGCCTCCTGGAGGGAAGGGTTCTATTCTGTGTCCTGGCACCCTGCTTGATGCCTGCCATTTAGAACCTGTATCCATTTGCAGATCTCCATGTCAGCAACCTGGGTCAGAGTGGAACAGGAAGGCAGAGGGCTTCAAGTGGTCTCCATGACTCTTGTCAGCTCTTATCAGGATGAACAGAGGTAATGTCTTGGATCATTGTTTAGGGTTCACTGAAATTAAAGCTAAAAGATGATCTTAAAAAAGAAAAGCACTCATTTCTGATGTGTTTGGTTGCTCTCCCTCTTTATCATTAATGTTTTCCTTTTCTGGAACCATGTACAGGCAGCCAACCTCCCCTGCTCCTCTGTAAAAGTTAAGCCAGCAAGGTGTTTGATTATCATTGCCAAATAAATTAATTGAGAACTACTATTATCATCTTAACGCTTAATTCTTTCTCTTTGTACTTTCTGGATGCTTATAGGATGTTGATTCCTCTCCAATCTGCTGGGCTTCTCCAGGAGTTCCAGATTTTTCTACCCACTGGAGAGTTTTGTGCGTTGAGTGCAAAGCTTCAGTTACCAAGTGCTTAGTTTAGCTGTGGTTTGTCCACCCAGGGTTCCTGTGTTGGAAGCTTGCTCCTGAGTGTGGTGAAATGGGGGATGGTGGAACCTTGAAGAGGTGGAGCTAGTGGTAGGTCACTGAGGACACTGCCCTCAGAAAGGGAGACCTGAAGATGCTGCCCTTAGAAGAGACTCTGGTCAGTTCTTGCATCTTGAGAGTCATGATGAAAGAGTAAGACTTCTCCACAGTCTCTGGCTTCCTAGCTCATCATGTGATCTCTCCTTTTTGCTTGTATTCCTGAAACAATGCGATCTGCCATGATGTTATACAGCCAAAGAAGGAACCCTCATCAGAGGCTGAATTAATAAGAACGTCTGATTTTGATTTTTTCAGCTTCCCAAACTGTAATATATAAACCTCTTTTCTTTATAAAGTATATAGCCCACAACCTCAAATATAAGGGTCACTGGAGGAACGCAGAAACACCATGGAGGAACCCAGCAACACCATCAGGGTAGTGCCCAGGACACATTATCCATCAGATCTCTCATCAGACGAACGAGAGGGAGCACAGGGTTGGACATCTGCACCTCCACCAGCAGAGTACTAACAACAGAGACGGGAGGTCAAATCATTCCCACAAGAGTAAAAGGACCTCTTACCCAAGAAACAGTAGGGTTATTATTGGGACACAGTTCTTCTACTACAAAAGGACTTATGATAAGTAGTGGGGTAATTGATCCCGATAATGAAGGTGAAATAAAAATTATAGCTAGTTCTCAAAAGGATATATCAGTAATTTCACCAGGAGACAGAATAGCACAGTTATTAATAATACCCAGCCTACATGATAAATTTTTCAGTAGTACAATAGAAAGAGGTTCAGGGGGTTAGGCTCCACAGTTGTAGATTGGTCTCTGCTGTCTTTAAATTTAGATTCTCGCCCAATGCTAAAACTAAATATTCAAGGATATGAATTTAATGGGCTACTGGTCACATGCCGACCTTAGCATTATATCTCATCAAGAATGGTCAAAACATTGACCATTACAACAAGCCAGTCAAACACTTTGAGGCCTAGGAGTGGCAACTAATCCCCATAGAAATGCAATGGTGTTAGATTGGAAGGATCCTGAAAGATGTGAAGGAACTATACAGCCATATTTATTGGATCATCTTCCTATAAATTTATGGGGATGAGATGTCCTAGACCAATTAGGTTTGCAATTAACAAATAATAGCAATCCAAATGTGCCCACTATTAGGGCTAGACAAAATTTAGGAAAGAAAAAAGATTAGGAGAACAAGAACAAGGTATAGCAGCACCAATTCAAATAGATCAAGGAATAAATAGACATGGATTGGGTTTTCAGAAGGGGTCACTGAGACAATAAAAATTACATGGAAATCAGAAAGACCAGTATGGGTTTCTCAGTGGCCACTGAGTAAAAAAAAAGATACAAGCAGCCCATGACCTGGTCAAACAACAATTAACGGAGGGACATATGCAACCTTTCATATCTCCCTATAATACTCCCATTTTTGTCATTAAAAAGAAATCTGGTAAATGGAGATTATTGCAAGATTTAAGAGCCATTAATAATGAGATGCTTATTATGGGACCTGCTCAATCAGGGATTCCTCAATAGTCTGCTTTGCCAAAAACCTGGTATGTTTTAGCTATAGATATTAAAGATTGTTTTTTTTTTCAATTCCAATTCATCCTGAGGATAGTCCACGTTTTGCATTTACTATCCCTGCACTAAATCATGAAGTTCCTGATCAGAGATATAAATGGAAAGTACTCCCTCAAGGGATGGCTAACAGCCCAACTATGTGTCAAATTTTTGTTAACAAAGCAACCCAGCCACTTAGAAATCAAAATCCTGAACTACAAATATTTCACTATATGGATGATTTATTATTAGCCCATAAACTTAAAAGCACATTACTAGAATATTGTGCCACCCTTACAAATTTAGTTAAAAAATATAATCTAGAGATAGCAATAGATAAAGTACAATTAAATTTCCAATTAATTACTTAGGAGTTCTATTATCTTCAACCATGGTGCATTCACCAAAAATTCAAATACAAGTAGATCAACTCAAATCACTGAACGACTTTCAAAAATTATTAGAAGACATAAATTGAATAAGACCTTATCTAGACATACCAACGGGAGAGTTGGGACCTTTATTTGCTATCCTAAAAGGTTCATCAGATCCAAATTCACCCTACATGTTAACGCCTGAAGCAAGAAAGGCATTAAAAAACATTAAAACATATATGGAAAAAATGCATTTGGATAGAATTGATATAAGTTTGCCTTTATTATTTATTGTAACACCAACAAAAAAAATATGGAGTATTTTGGCAAGAAGGTCCATTATTGTGGATACATTTATCTTATTCTCCTAACACTATTGTTATTAGGTATCCTGAGGCTGTAGGAAAATTAATACTCATAGGAATAAAAAGCAGCAAAGGGAGTGTCTGGAATTTCTCCCAATAAAATTATTACTCAATATACTATGGATCAAATTGTTGAGTTAGCTAATGAGTGAAATACTTGGGCAATAATCATTTGTAAATCTAATATTTCATTTGATAATCACTTACCAGCTAATCCTTTATTGTCTTTTTGGTCTTTGCATCCTTTTTTTTCCAAAAATGACAAGAAAAACACCTATCATGAATGCTCCAAATATATTCACTGATGGGTCAAAAATGGTACAGCAGTAGTAGTTACCCCTTATCAAACTTTTACATTTTCAGTACCCAAACAATCAGCTCAAAAGGTAGAACTTAATGCAGTATTACAAGATTTTGTGATGTTTAAAGATTCTGTATTTAATTTATTTTCTGATAGTCAGTATATAGTTAATGCTATAGTATCCCTTGAAGATGTTGGTAGGATTTCCCCTTCCTCTACTGTTTTCTCTTTTTTTCACTATACAAAGTCTAATCAGGACAGAAAAGATCCATTCTTTATAGGACATATCAGGGCACATACAGGATTGCACATACATAGTCTTCGTTTTCTCCCAAATTTAATTTGCCCACTTATACCTCAGTGCTGTAGCAGTGCTGTGTACCTGACATAATGCTTTGATCTTATTATACCATTGTAGTGACCTGGAAGAGATTTAAGAGTCCTTTCTCTTTTTGAGTTTGAATCATAGCTTTGATGTGGTCTTTCTTGTTTTATGTTCTTGTTCCTAATGTAAAAGTGTTTAACGCTTTTTGGTTGTTTGGGTAGTAGGGGGATAAGGTTTTAACTGGTTATTCTTGAATTGCTTTTACAATAAACCAATTTTATAATCTTTAAATCCATTAACTATATATATATATATATATATATATATATATATATATATATATATATATATATATATATATATATATTAAGTTAGGGCTTCTTAAATCTACTTATAATTGATGGAACTCATTGATTTGGAATTTCAGATCTTCCAAAGCACTATTTGTTGTAATATTATTTTTTAAACATAGTGCCTTTTAAACATAAGGAAGTGAGTGTAATACAAATAATGTTGATGTTTTAATTTATACTCATTTTAGGTAGATGCATTCTATATAGAACATGGCAGAAAGATGAAAAGCAACAGTAGTTGTGTATTCAGAATTCATACCAATCACTGGTGAAACAGTGCAAAAGCAGGAGGCAAAATATCCATTGATTGATTTCATAGCTTTTGTATATCTGAGAAATGAGTGCTCAGATGAATTTTATCTTTTCAAGCATTTTTTTTTTGTTAGAATTGTGGGTGTGCCTATCTTAAAATTTATTTTCTCTATTATAAAATCAAGTATTCTCCACGTTTTAAATGTTTTATATTAGAGACTGCTCTAATGTACACTTGTCAGATATATATATATATATATATATATATATATATATATATATATATATATATATATCTCCAATGTACCAATATTGTACCTTTTGTTTTTAGATGTTAAGCACATGCTCATGTTAGGTACTTACAAAAATTGTTAGATTATGTTTTCTTATGTAATTTTTTTTGGTTTGTTTATGTGATCCAAATATATACTTTCCTTAAAAAAATCATGCTAAAATAAGTAGAGCACATCTAAATTTACATTTAAATACAATCGGAATTCTAATTTAGTGACCTGAAAAAATATGGACCTGTCCTTAAAAAAGATCCCTTTCCAAAAATAGTTATCTCTCTGCCTAAATTGTGCTTAACAATGTTTTTTAAACTTAAATATTCTGAGTTTATTTGCATATTAGATTACTTAAGAATTACAATAACATTTTATTTATTGACATAAAATTGCTTGAACGACTAGTGGTTTTTTTTTTTTTTTTTTTTTTGCCATCCTAGATATGTTACTGTAGTTTAATAAATATTAGCCAAATTGGAGTGGAAGTTAACTTATATATGAGTGTTGTTTTAAGAATGTTGCTTTACATTTCATGCAAAACTATTGTTGATTTTGCCATTTTTAAGTAGAAAGTTTAGGACTTTACTACAGCAATTTAAAGTTACCTCAGTATAAAATACAAATAGCCTTACCTGTTATTTCTTGTATACTCAGTATGGTATTGCTAAATTCAGTGATGTTTTCAAGTTTAAAAATTATTATTCCTGAATCTATGTAAATGCACCTGAACCGGTATTTAAAATAACCCCCATGGGAACACACTTTAAGAAATACCGTATTCCATGGAGTGTGGTGGTGCACCCATGTAATCCCAGCTACTGTGAGCCTGACTCACAGGTCATGTCAAGGTCAAACGGGTAGAATTTAAACCCTGCTGAAGCAGGGTTTTGAATTTGAGGCCAGCCTCGGCAACTTAATGAGACTTGGTTTTAAAATAAACAGTTAAGAAAGTGTCTACAGGGGTAGCTCAGTGGTGGAACAACCATGGATTCAATCCCCAGTATTGTAAAAAACACAAACACATTCCATAAACATTTGTCTTCATATTTTTCTAAATATGCAACTGTTGTAACCGCAGGCAGGCATGTTTAGAACAGTATTTTCTGCTAGATGAACAAGGAATTTCTGAGTTGTGAAGCTTCCTAAGCTGCTTGTTTTAAGAATGTAGAGCTTGGGTCCGGGATTGTGGCTCAGTGAGCAGAGCGCTTGCCTAGCATGCATGAGGCACTGAGTTCAATCCCCAGCACCATATAATAATACACAAATGAAATAAATGTATTGTGTCCATCTATAATTAAAAAAGAGAAAGAATGTAGACCTCTTCATGAGTCTTGCTGGATAGGCCTCCTGCTTTTTGTGCCGTGGTTCAGTGGTTCTGAAGCCTATCTGTGCATTAGAATCACAGTGGGACCTTAAAAAAAAATCTAGGTACATTTCAATAGATCCTGATTTACAGGGTATAGGGTAAGGATTGAGAATTGTTAGTTTTTAAACTGTTACCCAGGTGGTTTTAATGTGCATCCATGGGTAAAATCTATCATCAGCCTTGGAGGAGAATGTTAGCAAACAGTCTCAATGTCTTTTGAGTTTTAACACTCAGCTCACTTCTCCCCAGACCCCAGCGGCAGACACAGGTGAAGCTTCCAGGCTCTGAGTCCTACACCTTGGCCCAAGGTTATCTCCAAGAGATGGCAGTACAGGGAATTTCATCAAAACTTATTTGTGTTTTCTTTAATAGCAGGTAATTTATGGAGGTACTGAGCTATATACTTGCTGTCAGAATCATGTTTAATTCTCCCCAAAACCCTACAAAGTAGTTAGAATTATAATTTTATAAGGAGAAAACAAAAGGGCAGAATGAACAAGGAAAGAAAAATGTTCAAGCTTACACAACTAGTAGATGGTAGAATTTAAACCAAAGCAAGTCTGACTGCAGCATTTACATGATTCACCTTCACACCAACAGAACCCAATAAGGATATTCTTGATATAAGACAGGGAGCAGAAATGAAGGTTGGACTTTAGGGAGTAGTGAGGTCTGGGGAATGCAGAGACTCATTGCCACTCAGCTCTGGCCAGTTGTTATCAGGCCTGGACGTGATCCCCAGTATAGATGAGACATTGCATTTCCTAGGAAACAGTATAAAGAGTTTGAAATTTTAAGCAAGAATATTTTACAACTTTAAAACAAGCCATTCAACCTTTATTACAGACTACATTCTCCTCATTATTTTTCATTCTTGCTAAAGAAAGCTCTAGCCAAGACAGAGGTGCTGAATGATAGCACAAATAATACATTAAGCTTTCTACTTTCTTGGTGAGGGATTGATATTTCCCATAGACAGGGTCTATACTGACCTATACTTGCTCTTTATCTTTCTTTCTCTGGAATTGCTATAGACAAGTGTTCTGGGAAGTCAAAGCTGAGCTATGAATACTGAAAACCATTATGTTCTGAAGGTTATGATGTCAAGGTCAAGGCCTAGTTTCCTTGCCATCTCTATGGTCAGCAAGGATGAGAATATTATAATGTCATAGACAGGTGTTAAGATATAAACCTTTAGCCAGGCTAGTGATGGAGAACTGTAATCCCAGCTACTTGGGTGGCTGAGACAGGAGGATCACAAATTTGAGGTCACCTGGGAAACTTAGTGAGAGGCACTGTCCCAAATAAAATTAGTTTCGGGTTATACTTGGTGGTAGAGCATTTGCCTCACACGTGTGATGTCCTGGGTTTTAACTCAAGTACCAAGAATGTTGTAGATATAGAAACAGACACACACACACATGCACCTTCACACACACACACACACACACACACACACTCACACACACAAAGCAAACAAAAAAGAAAAAAGATACAACTCTCTAATCAATTAACTGCAGAGCATAGATTTTGCTCTATTTTCTTGTATCATTTTCTAATTTGTGTATATTAATTAGGCATGGCTGAGAAGCATGATTAATGTTTCTCTAGCATGTATTCATTCAGTAAGCATGTAGGCTGAGAAGCATTTTAGAACTTGGAGAAATATAGCATTTTTAATTTCATGGGGCATTGCTTAAAATCTGACTTGATCAGATGTGGACCTTTTCTTTTTTCCCCTGGGTACTGGGAATTGAACATAGCTAGTGGTACTATATGCAAGGAAAGTGTTATACCACTGAACTACATTCCTAGCCCTTTTTTTTTTTGAGACAGTGTCTCCTGAAGTAGATTTTGAGCCTTTTAATAAAAAGAATTTCAGACTAAAGAGTGTCAAAAGCAAATTTTAAGACATTCATTTCTTTTTCATTATAATGCATTAGGTATTTTTTAAAACACAGTGCAGTATGTTGCAACAAATACATCATAAGTGGCTATAAAACTACAGGATCTGAATGTTGGCACTTTGATGTTGAAGAGGACAAAAGCTTATTTCCATAACCGCTATAGCAATGGTCCAGATTCCTTTAGTTTGGGTTATTCATCTGAACATAATAGTAGCTGTCTTCTTGTTAGCATAACCAAACTTTATTCTTTCAGGGGATATAGGGGGTCATAACTGGTACCCTACAAAAACAGATGCAATGTAATTAGTTATTCTTAAGGAGGAACTTCAGATAAACACATTTCAGTTGAAAATTCTAAGGTCATTAAAAATTGCAGTTTTTAACTTGAAGGAAAATACATATTTGAAGAATATGAATGGCTTATTTCAGAACTTGAGCCATTTGAAAATAGTGTGGATTATGCTTAGAAGAAAATTTCAGAATGTTCTGGATTTTTTTAGTAATGAAAAAACAATGATTTAAAGTGGTTCTGGATTTTTAAGTATTTATAGTTTAATGTTATAACTAATAATTCTGTACAAATCTGCATCTTTAAATACAAATAGTTTCTCAAATTAAAACCTTGCTTTGGCTGTATTTTCTAATATTCACAACCTGTTTTATTGGATCATCCACCTATGCCAGGATGCCTTTAGAATTTATGACTGAGAATGATATATTTAATTTTTAATTAAATGTTTCAATTTGCAGTTCCTTAGAATACTACCTCTTGCAATTATTTTTTTGACATTTTAGACTGTTACTTCACTTCAGTAGCTGTTTATTGAATATTTTATACAGTGCCAAATCACCATGGGAGCATTTGAATATTAAATGATAAATAAGCATTTTATCTAATATGTTCTATCAGTGAACTAATTAAGAGAAAAATGTCTGGGTTAAGGAGTTAGGAGAAATATTCATGGAGAAACTGGTCTTTGACTTTGGGATTCAGGGATGGGTTGAATGGTATATAGACAAGTGGATGCATTTGTTAATCAGTGTTTAACTTGAATAAAATAGATATTTGAAGAATATGAATGGCTTATTTCATAACTTGAGCCACTTGAAAATATTGTTGGATTATGTTTCAAAGAAAATTTCAGAATATTCTGTAACACTGATGATGACGATTGAAGGGAGAAGTGATTAGAGTGACTGTAGGAAAGTAATTTAAAGATAATATTAAATTAGGTGATAGATAATGTTTGAAAAGGCAAATTAAGGACTGTAGAAATTGTGCATAGCAATTGTATTTATCTTTAAAATGAGTTTTACTCAGTAATTGTCAACTGGTTCTGGGTGATTCCATTGATAAAGCATATTTCTAATGGATGTGTTTGCTCTGGTCCATGATGATAGACCACACTTAACTGCCTCAGAAACATGCCTCTGCAGGTGAAGTGGCGTGATCACCACTATTCCGTTAAAGAAGAAAGCCTGTGTTAGTCCAGGTCATCTTGTTTGCATTTGGCAGACATTGCACCCTGGAGTGAATAGAAAAACAAAAGTTCAGTTGTTGTAATCACCTTAAATTATATACTGGATGTGTTATTTTAAATTTGGGAGGGTAGAGTTATAAGAGGAGGGTAGAGAACAGAGGAGATTCATTGATTGCAGTCTTTATATTTCTACTAGTTGGTTTCCGTATATATAGAATGAAGTATCTTTCTATACTTAAAGAAGATAAGGCTGGTTATGAACTATTGTCACATTAATAGTGTATTAAAAATTGCTGGAAAGATCAATTCAGAAAGAAACCTTAGAGAAAGAAAATATTTGCATACTGTAAATTTAGCGTGCCTGTGTTAAGCATTTGATTTTATTATCTAGTGTTGTGCTAGATTCTGTAGACAAATCAGAGAAATAGATTTAATGTTGGTCTTGAATTTTATCAATAACCTAGCATTCCTGACTACATTTTCAGGGAGACAACTTCACCATAAGGTGGAGGCAGTGAGTTAGCAAAGGTAAATGCTATGTTCCAGGCACAGTCAAATTTAGGGGTAATTAAAAAAAATAAAGAAATAAACTATGAAAATGAAAACAAAACAAAAAAAAACATAACAACAGAAATAGGAAGTTTCTCTGTAGATTTCCTAGGGGTTAGTTCCCAAAAGACATTTTATACTAACAGTTCTATGAAATTTTAGATAATTCCACATGTGTATAGCTCTACCTAACACTGAATTTTAAGCATGATGAGGAGAGGGGCTTTATTTCCTTTGTGTGTATGTGTGTGTGTGTGTGTGTGTGTGTGTGTGTGTGTGTGTGTGTGTGTGTATGTGGTGCTCGGGATTGAACCCAGGGCTCTATACATGTGAAGCAAGCACTCTACCAAGTGAGCTATGTCCCCAGCCACTTTGTTTCCTTTTATTTATTTCTTATCTTTTTATTTCCCTTTTTCTTCCTTCTACAGTCTTCTCTTATTTCCCATTTTAAGACTGATTACTTGATGAAGTCTTTATGTCTACTGCTCTCCAAACATAGGAATGCCTAAGAAATGTTTTATGAATAATGAAAGTTTACATTTAGAATTATGTAAATCCAAATAGAATTTACATGGCATTTCATTATTATGTTCTTTATGTTGAATACAATGACTAATATTTTCTTTTTATAAGCCCTTTTATTACTAATTTTAAGTTTTTTATTTTCATTAATATGAATCACAAACAGAATATAAGGCCCTGATTTGAAGATAATTGATGATTGTCCCTTTAACTTATTTTTGTATTCTAAAAAAAGCCATATGCACTTGATTATGTAATACTGCAATTTGAAGATAGTTATCTTTGCACAACAGATCAAATTAGTTTGTTCTTTCACTGTGTTTCATTATCCATGCTGAACCTATTTAGAGAAAACTTTATTTACATGGAAAACTTTCAGAGTCAACATGAGTGAAAAACTATTGAGTTGTTTCATTAGATATGTAAATATTTACTTAATCATTAATAACTTAAAAATATCTTAGTGGATACGATTTATGATAAAAATTGACATGCTCACTCATGTTTATAGCACATAATGAAACATAATTTACTTATTCATTCGCTTTTTGACAGATGTTTATGTTGTTTCCAATTCTTATCTATTATGAATTAAAGCTTCTATGAATGTTCCAACATGAATCTTTGCTTTGATGTATATTTCTAGTTTTCTTAGGTGAATTCCAAAGAGTGAAATGGATGGGTCATACAGTAACTTTATATTAAACTTTTTAAGAAGCAGTTTCTTTAAAGAGGTCATGCTTACTATTTTACCTTCTCAGCAACAATGTGTGTGAGTTCTATTTGTTCCATATCCTTGCCAATGCTTGTTATGTCAGTGTTTATAATTTTAGTTCATGGTATTTATTTAGTAGTGTCTTATTCTAATTTTCATTTGCACTTTTGATAACCAATCATCTGAAGCATCCTTTCATATACTAATTTCTATCTTGTTCTTACATTTATAAATTGGGTAGCTTTCTTTTTCTAGTATTGACTTTTAGTATTTTAAATATATTGTACATAAGGAAATGTGTGTGTGTGTATGTATGTATATGTGTGTGTGTGTGTACATGTGTGTGCGCATGCGCATATATATGTATACATGAATGATACTGATGATACTGTAATGCAATCTGTGGCCCAAAGGGTTGTTTTTCATGACAAAGTTTTCAATTATGATAAAAGCTGTTGCACATGTTTGTCCTAAAAATATTTGCCTATCCCAAGATCATGTTATATTTTTCTACTTTTTCTTATTCTCTAAGTTCTATATCTCCACCTTATTTATTTAGGTCTGTGATAACACTATGATTTTTAGTAAGGAATGAAGCAGGAGTTGAGGAGTATTTTATTTTCCACATATGAATATACACAGCTCTGACAACGTGTATTAAAGTGACATTTTCAAGCCCAGGAATCATCTAGTTTGCACTTGACAGATATTCTGTTCTATAGATTTGTCTATTCTATGTGCTTGCTGTGTTGTTTTGATTATAGTACCTCTGCAATAATTCTTGAAATCATGTTTTCTAAGTTCCTAATTATGTAAATATTGTTTTGACCATTCTAGAGCTTCTGTTTTTCCAATAAAATTTAGAAATGCTTGTCAATTAAAAAAAAAATAACCTACAAAAATTTTGATTGAGTTTGTGGTGAATCTATAGGTCAATTTTGGGAAGATTGAGGGCTGGGGTTGTAGCTCAGGGATAGAGCGCTTGCCTAGCATGTGCGAGGCCCTGGGTTCGATCCTCAACACCACATAAGAATAAATAAATAAAATAAAGTTATTGTGTGCAACTAAAAAATAAATATTTTAAAAATCTTTTGGGAAAATTGATATCTTACTCTTAAAAATAGGTCTCTTATCTGTGAACATTGGCTGTCTCTCCATTCATTTGTATATTTTCTATGTCTTTTACCTGTGTTTTATAATTTTCAATGTAGTGATCTTTCACTTCTCTCTTTAGATTATTTGCAATAGCTTGATTTTGCTTAATTTAAACTATAACATTATTTTAAGCTTTTTAAAATTTATTTAGTTGTAGATGAACACACAGTATCTTTATTTATTTTTATGTGATGCTGAGGATTCAACCCAGTGCCTCAGTTATAGGAGGCAAGCACTTTACCACTGAGCTACATCCTCACCCCCTATTTTAAGCTTTTTATTAATGGTATTTAAAAGAAGCTGTACCTTATACTCATTTTTCACTACTATCTTTAAATGTTTTGAAGGTGGGTCAGGATTTCCTCTTCTGCTGGGCTTGGGCTTTGGTGTGCTATTGAGTGAGGATCAGGAGATCCCTTTGTATTTTTCAGTCCAGCCGCCAGCCTGGGAGAGTTCAGCATGCTCTGCAGTCCTGCTGTCAGTTTATTATGTAGTGTGTTAGTCCCTCAGCTGGCTTCTGCACCTTAGCAGTTCTCTTTATGTCCAAATACTCCTGAGTCTGACATTCTGAGGGCTACTGCATGGTACCTGTGAAGAACTGAAGGACTTCAGAAGGGTTCCTCTCCGCTCATCTGCCCCATCCCCTGCTTTAAGTAGGTGCCTGCCTTGCAGTGGAGAAGGCTCTGTAGGTCTTTCTCAATTTGGCTGCTCTGCCTGCAACACACTTCAGCACTTGGTGAAGGCTTGTGGAACTCAACCTGTGACTAGTACTCCTTGGGATTCCAATTTTAGATGAAGCCTATAAAAGTCCCTTAATCATGTAGCTGATTACCCTGAGCCTGAGCTATAGCAGGTTCTTATTCCTCTTGTTGTGTCTCCAGGTATGAGAGCAGCTATAGCTCTATGTGTACTTAGTCAGGGCGCATCACTTTCTAGAGTGCATTCAATTCAAGTGTCTTTGCATCATTTAGCTCTCTGAAAAATCTGTGAATGTACTGAAATATGGAAGTGTAATGTAAAGTTTTAAAAAATATTCACTTAAGATGCACAGAGAAGAAACTAATTTTCTTAATACATTTGTCCCTGTCTTGGTAAAAGTATTTGGTGTATTGCTTGTAATATGTGAGCTTATTGGTAATATATTTGTAATATGTGAACTCAAGAAATTTAGATAGTATTCTTAGGTGGATTTTTTTTTTTTGTACTGGGGACTTAAACCTGAATGTTCAGTAGAACTACATCCCAGCACTTCTTATTTTTTATTTTGAAACTGTGTCTCGCTAAGTTGCCTAGGGCCTCACTAAGTTGCTGAGACTGTCTTTGAACTTTCTATCCTCCTTCCTGAGCCTCCTGAATTGCTGGGATTATAGGTGTGCAACACTGTGTCCAGCCTTAGGTGGACTTTCACACCCCATCCAACTCCATTTTCTTTGTTCTTTTTTGTGAGCAGCATTTCCTAAAAATGTGCTGCAAAATGTATGTAGATCTTCCCAAATTTAAGAGATTTGAAAGCATAATGCCAGTTGCATGGTAGAAAACAATTTGTTTAATGCTTGGCTTGTGAAAAGTGGAAGATATTACATAGTTTGATGAGTCAGTAAATCTAGTTACATGACTGTTCAAATTATGGATTTCAAAGAAGTGCTAGTAGGTAGAGTGTGTTGTTTAAGGAGCTCACATTTTAACATTGTACAGGGAACAAATAGCTCTCCAGAAGATAGATGATTACTATGATAATTATGATTAATTTGGGGGGTGGTGCCAGGAATTGAACCCAGGTTCACTCAACCACTGAGCCACAGCTTCAGCCCATTTTATGTTGTATTTATTTTTTAAAATTTATTTATTTATTTTAATTAGGTATATATGACAGCAGAATGCATTTTGATTCATTGTACACAATTGCAGTTACACTTTACATTTCTATGGTTGTACACGATGTAGTGTCACACCTTATGTGCAGTCATACATATACCTAAGATAATGATATCCACCTCTTTCCACTATCTTTCCTGCCACCACACATTCTCGCTCCCTCCCCTTTGCCCAAAGTTTCTCCATTTTCCCCATACCTCCCCCATCCCCATAATGGATCAGCATCCACGTATCAGAGAGAACATTCGGCCTTTGGTTTTTTGGGATTTACTTACTTCGTTTAGCATGGTATTCTGCAACTTCATCCATTTACCAGCAAATGCTATAATTTTATTCTCTTAAGGCTGTGTAATATTCCATTGTGTATATATACCACAGTTTCTTTATCCATTCGACTATCGAAGGGCATCTAGATTGCTTCCACAGTTTAGCTTTTGTGAATTGAACTGCTATGAACATTGATGTGGCTGCATTACTGTAGTATGCTGATTTTAAGTTTTTTGGGTATAGACCAAAGAGTGGTTTGTGAATCAACTTAACAGAAGAGGTGATAGACTTCTACAGTTAATACTACAGAACAATAAGGAAGGAAATTGAAGACCTTAGAAGGTGGAAAGATCTCCCATGCTCTTGGATAGGCAACATTAATATTATCAAAATGTCTGTACTACCCAAAGTGCTTTACAGATTCAATGTGATTCCAATTAAAATCCTGAGGTCATTTCTTATAGAAATAGAAAGAGCAATCATGAAATTTATTGGAAAAATAAGCGACCCAGAATAGCTGAAGCAAGAATAGTGCAGCAGGAGGTATTACAATAGCAGACCTTACTCTATACTATAAAACTTTAGTAACAAAAATGGCATTGTGTATGTTTTATTTTGAAACCCAGTTTGCTGAGTTGTTTAACTTGTGATCCTCCTGCTTTAGCCTCCTGAGCTGCTGGGATTACAGGCATATAAAACTATGCTTGGCTAATTATGATTAATTTGTATCATTGACTTCATTGGTCTGTTTCAAAAAAGAGTTTTATAATATTTTTAATTAACTCATACATTGTTTTTAAGACTTTTAAAGACTCTTTTCATGGTTTGAGGTTTATCCTACCTATATAGTAAACTCTTTTTATGCTCCTATATTTGTCTTTAAAAATTTCTTAATTCACACAATGGAATACTATTCTGCATTAAAAGAGAATTAAATTATGGCATTTGCAGGTAAATAGATGGAGTTGGAGAACATAATGCTACGTGAAGTTAGCCAATCCCCCAAAACCAATGTGGAATGTTTTCTCTGACATAAGGATGTTAATTCATAATGGGATTGGGGGGATCATGGAAGGATTAGACGAACTTTTGATAGAGTAAATGGGGGAGGATGGGAGGAGGTATGCAGGTAGGAAAGATGTGAAATAAGATGGACATTTTTACCCTAAGTACATGTATGAAAACATGAATGGTGTGACTTTGTGTACCACCAGAGCTATGAAAATTTGTGCTCTATATGTATAATATGAATCACAATGCATTCTGCTGTTATATATAACAAATTAGAATAAATAATAATAATAATAATAATAATAATAATAATAATAATGTAACATGGGGAATCCCCTCCCCCCAGAATTTCTTAATATGGTAATTTCTGATTAAAATTGTGACTTTTTAAGATCTAAATTCCTCAATAGACATAAGATCATTGAGGTGGGGAGGGAACACCTTTCCTGGTGAAACTAGTGAGTAGTATGTTGACCAGGAAAACTTTAGCCTACCCCTGGTAATGGCTGGAACTTGTTAAGTAGAAGTAGGTGCTCAATGGCATTGTGTTTTTTAAAGTAATCTTCTTAACTTACATGCTGTAATTAAGATGAGAGGAAAGGATTTCTGGAGAATTTTCTTCTATAAGCAACATTCTGTTTCAGAAACACAAGGTTCCTCAAATGCTGTAATTTTTTTTTAATGAGAAAGTCAGTTCAACCAGTCTTGTTAGTCTTACAGAAGAAATTTTAAAAATTTCTCTGCTACCTCAAGCAGGCATCGAATCCAGGCTGTTTGACTCATTTCCTGGTTATTTCACATTGGAGGAGTTACTTAACCTCTGTGAGACTCAGTTTCTTCATTGCTAAAAAGGAGCTAAAATGACTTCCACCTTCACAGGATTATTGAGGATTAATTGAGATAGTTTGTATAGCTGGTAAAGAAATGAGCACATTGTAATCTTTACTATGACTAATTATGTTAGAGTAAGTTGGAATAGTCAACTTACTATTAATTTTATTTTATTAATTACTTAATTTTTCTGTAGCTGCTTTTCTTGCTTTTTCTATTCATCTAATAAGGCTGGGGCTTGCTTATTTATTTATTTAATTAATTATTTTGGGGGTGCTGGGGATAGATCCTATCACTGTAAGCACTGTACTACTGAGATAAATCCTCAGTCTAATTTTTACAAAAAAATTGATAGATAAAAATCATAAAATTTTTCATATTAATGGGGTATCATCTGATATTCAATATGGGTAGTTATTTCTTGGCCATTCATTTATGTGTTTTCTTCTTTAAAAAAATGTATTTATTTTTTTTAGGTGTAGATGGACACAACACAATGCCTTTATTTTAATGTGGTGCTGAGGATGGAACCCAGGTCCCATTCATACTAGGCGAGCGTTGTACCACTGAGCCATGATCTCAGCCCCCATTTATGTGTTTTCATTTGCCTGTTTAGCGATTGTGTGTGAATCAACTCTACCCTTCCTTACTGACTGTGTCTCTGTTGAAAATTCAAAATTCTTTGTGTTTGGCCACTAATAAAAGGACCATGTCAACTTATTTGAACTTTTCTATTTAGTTTAGATTTGCAACTTCATAGTGTTGAAACAATTTCTTGATGAAAATAAGTTTTAATATTCTCTTTAATATTAGTAATTTCATAAAAATATACACCATGTTTTTCATTTCTGAATTCATATACCCTCAAGCATGGACTTTTGGTATCAGGAGGTTTTCATTTATTTATGTCACTTCGGAATAAGAATTCTAAACCAAGCATGATCACATCTCATTCTCAAATTACATGTAGAAAATAAGAAATGAATTGCTATTTACTATTACTATTAATGCTATTTACTAGTAATATGTTTTGATGACTTCCCTTAATTTTGTATGTAGAACAGAAGGGTATTTTAATGAGATAAGAAACAAAACAAATGAAATAGCTATGCATCTGTTCATTAGTTGGTGTTTTAAAAAATAATTTTTAGAAATACAAAAGACATTCCTTGGATAAGTGCTTATCAATTGATATTATTTTTGAGTGGATTGAGTTTTCCCTGCTGATTCGGTACTGCTTTGGCAAGATTAGATCTGTTGATGTTTTTCCCTCCAACTCTGCCATCCCCTGTCCTTCCCAGTAAATGGCTCCAGTTTTCACTAAGTTGCTCAGACCAAAAATTTAGGAGGCAACCTTGCTTTTTCTCTTTCCCTTACAAGTCTACATGAGTCTACCTGCAAATCCTTCCAACAATAACTTCAAAACACATACAGACCACTTATCATTTTAGTCACACACAGCATCATCTCTACTTGTCTTATTTCAATTGAAACCTAGTTGGTCTCCTCCATGGTCAGTCTCTATTCAGTAGTGGGAATAATCTTTTGACCAACTCCTCTGCTTACAGCCCTTCAATGGCTTCTCATCACACTGAGAATAAAATGCCAAGTCCTTACCGTGACCCCTTCAGCCCTCTGTCAGTTGTCCTTGTCTAACTGTTAGTTGCTTTTATCAGTTCTCTCCTCCTCCCTTGAGTCATGCCTTCCATACTTGGTGTCTGCACATGCCCTTCCTTCCTTCACTCCAGTTGCTGGTACCTTTGTGCACTATTCCTGTAATTTCCTTCAATGTCTCTTCTCAAGTGATAATTCTTTAGAGAAGGCTTCTCCAGCTGTCAGATCCTCATCCTTCCCCATTAACTTGCTTTATTTATTTTTTCCAAATGTTTACCACCACCTAATCTTACATCCTCCATTTAGTGATTTATTTTTTTTTATACCAGTGATTGAACCCAGGGGTGTTTAACACCTGAGTACATCCCCAGCCCCTTTTATTTATTATTTTATGACA